>NC_069116.1:53793589-54093589 GCF_025612915.1 Magallana angulata | reverse complement strand
GAGTAGAGGAAAATCTTCTTATAATCGGATCAATCAGAATACTTAGAGTATCTTAGGAAAATTACACATCCCTTAAAAAGAACCCTTATATTTATTGTTGTTAGAGAAACACGTTACATTTTGGTGGCAGCTGGTTAAGGGATAGAATATTAAATTAATTTGAATCAGTAGTCCTATCATTTCTTTGAATTATTCGTACTTTTATTTTACCTAGTGTTATTTTACCAAGTATGTCCTGTGCTAATTTTACCAGATATATGTTTATTAAGTAGTATTAATTTGAGTCTGAGTCTTGGTATCGTGCGTTATCAAGTAAAGTTACCGAAAAAAGTTTACCAAGTATACACCTTCTGTAATTTATTGAAAATAGAAAACTTGGTAACAAATTAAATCAGAATGAGTAACATAGAAGATGATTTGATAGCTGACCTCAGTGCAATAGATGCCAGAAGGGAAAAACTCGGAGAAGCGTTAGAAAAATTAAAAACAACACCACAGAATACCAAGTCTTCATTAGTACCAGATTCCGGAGTAGGTTTCGGGCAAAAGATCTTTGACAATAGTTTTGATGAAATAGACTACAGAACGCCAAGAAATACAGGAGATAGACTTGGGCACATGAGATTTCCAGAGCCCGGTTACACATTGTACAAAGATAAACAGACCGACGGCCGAGATTTTCCAAAAGAAGAAGATAATAAATTTTCAAGTTTTGGAACATTAAGACAGCCAGTATTTACAGATATATATTTGACACCAACTTCTTCCTTAAATACTCGAAGCACTGTAACGTCAATAGCTTCGTCCACTGTTACATGGTCAAGTAAACCCAGTTCATGAACTTCGTAGCCCTGGTATGTCTTTGAATGACAATGATCAAAATACAATGCCCAAAGAAAATCCTTACGGAAAAACGATAATGAAACCAGCAACGTATGATGGATCTGGGTCTTGGATAGACTAAAGCTCATTTTGAAGCATGCAGTGACATCAACTCGTGGAATTCACGCCAGAAATGCCTGTACCTAGCAGCATCATTACGGGGACGGGCTCAAACTGTTCTTGGTAACATAACAGGTTCAAATAGTACTTATACAGAGTTATGTGATGCACTTGAGTCAAGATTTGCGCCAGCTAACCAGACTAATCTCTATCGGGCTATGCTGAGACAAAAACGGCAAAAAGCAAATGAATCTTTGACAGAACTTGGTGAAAGCATTCGGCGTTTAGCACATCTCACATACCCAACAGCTCCTAGGGAAGTTATCGAGATGATAGCTAAAGATTAGTTTGTCGATGCACTCACTGATTTTGACACGCGGCTTCGAATTCAGCAGTCCCGACCAAAATCCTTAAATGATGCAGTACGTATTGCAGTGGAAATTGAAGCATTTTGTAGAGCAGAACGTCAAACAAGAGGGGATGTGGGATTTGCCAGAAACACAAGCAATGACCAAGTGGCAGATGATGCTCAAACAGATCAAAGTGCCAGGGAAGAGCTAAGACAATTGAGAGACGAAATACAAACTTCTCTTAAAGATTTAGAAAAGAGAATTTCTAATGTAGTTTCAGTAAAAAGAGCACACGTTTCAGCTATTTCCAGCAATTTTAACAGAGAGCACAACTTCCCATTCAAATGTCACTACTGTGGAAGAAAAGGCCATAAGATGAAGGACTGTTTCTTGAAAAACAGACAGGATGAATGTAAGAGGCAAAAGTCAGACTTAAAACATTCAAATTGTCTGAAGGGAAATAAAGAATCGCAACTGCAAACTAGTACGATTGTCTCCAGTACAACTTCAATTAAGGGTGAGCAGGAAATCAAAAAATCTGGCTTGTTCATAAATGCGATGGTAAATGGCGTTCAGTGTAACTTATTGTTAGACACCGGTGCTACCCTTACCATTCTATCAGATAGTTTGCATGCTGAAATAGTAAAAACTGGTGAAAATGAACTTGCGTCAGTTACACATGAAATTATGAATGCTGATGGTACACCTTTGATCGTACAGGGAAGAGGAACTTGGTACTCAGAAATTATGTTGTAAGGCTGTGGTAGCGGATGTAAAAGTTGATGGGATCCTTGGCTTGGACTTCTTACAGAGCAATACATGCCTTATAGATGTTTGTGGCAAAAAGGTGTGTATTAATGGATTAGAGCACAAACTACAACTATATGAGAGTGTGGGTTGTTGTCGTATTTGTCTCTGTAAAACCATACAAATTTCTCTCAAGAGGAAATTCAAATGTAATCATTGTGATCAGGCTTTCAACAAGAAGACCGTACTAATGCGACATATGAAGAGATTGCACCCTAGTCGAGTAATTAAAGGTAAATATAAAGTGCCAGTGGAGCAACCAGGAGAGAAATCTCTATCAAGGAAGGTTGATGTTGAAGAGAATTGGCATGAAGACATTGGTGAACTCCTGTTTGAAGAAGTGGATCTAGAAGCGGAGAAGAAAACTTTGCAAGTGTTAACAGGAGTAAAGAAAAGAAAGATCTCGGCAACCGTACACAAAGATGTGCAAAACTGGGAAGATGTATCGGGACCAGGCGATAGTGTTGCAAATGTTCAAGAGGCGACCTTCGATAAGACACAAAGAGTTGATGCTGAAACTCAAACTGACACGGTGGTAAAAGAAGTCAAGCCAGGAAAAAAGCATCGGAAAATAATCCGAGTCATTAAGAAATTTTGAAAGGATGGCAAGATAGTAGCGCATTTAGAGAAAGACATATGGAATGATTGACTCGGTGTGATTTTGAGATTTTTTGATGAGTCTTAGTAACAGTTGGTTACTCACAGGTGGTCTTTTATTCTTACTGTATGAAAATAATAAACCATTTAAAAAAACAAACTAAAAATAGAAATTTGAAAAAAAAGTATATTTGTTGAGAATTGGTGTGCGGGACGCACAATATCAGAGGTTTGGGTAGTGAAACGAATTGAACGCACCCATAAAATGGAATAACCTAACACCCCTTAGAATGAACTGCCCAAGGGTATATAAGTCAGCTCAGCCGGCAGCTGAGGCAGTCTGGCTGAGAAGCTCGAATGCGACACATTGGAGAAGCCTGAGCAGAAGGAGAAACAATAGTCAGGAAAGTAGAGGCTAGGGTGGGAATAAGAAATTGTTTCACCAGCAGTATTGGTGTCTAGGGAATTAAGTTGGGAATCAGGACGTAGAAGATCTGCATAAGATTGAGGCACCTGGTTCCCAATATTAATTGGAACCTAGTACCAGGAAGTCTGCAGTGACAGTATACCCAGTCTTTAGAATACCTGGTAAAGTCTCCGGTAAATCATTGTAATAGAAGCAAATCATTAAAACTCGGGAAGAGTAGAGGAAAATCTTTTTATAATCGGATCAATCAAAATACTTAGAGTATCTTAGGAAAATTATATATCCCTTAAAAAGAACCCTTATATTTATTGTTGTTAGAGAAACACGTTACTTACAGATGCATATAATTTGAAAAAAAAGGTAAATGATAACCTATCTTTTTCCTATACCGGTATCTAAAAATTACTGTAAACGTGGTTATATTGACGAGTTCAAAATTTGACGAATTTTTAGTAAGAGACAATAGGAACTGTTACAACTGTGAATGCTAAAATACTTACAATAATAATCAATTAAAAAAATAATTTTCCTTCGATTCAACGGTAGTTATTCACAACAAAACGAGCGCATTATTAGTATATATTTGCATAGATCAGTCTATTCGTTATGCACATTTTATTCCAGATTCCCAGGTCTTTAAAGTTCAAGGTTTTCTCTTTTAACGGTAGTTATACACCAAAAACCCAGAGTCCATTATTTCATTAAGTAGTAAAGATATGTAAATTAGTTTTGCAAATATTAAACCAGTTTCTCAAGTCTGAGAAAGTAAGCTGACCCCATGAAAATAACCATATGCAGACGCAGCAAAAATTAACAATATCAAACATAACTCATATCAGATTCAACTTGGTATAATATTCAAAAACTTTCATAGCTACTTCATTCTTGACACTGGGAAGACACTTCTTGGCTTCATTGAATATACTTTTTCAGGTAGGCCGGGTACTGTCCTTGGCGAAGGATTTGCGTTTAGTTTTCTTAACACAATTGCATTTCAAACCATGTTTTTGTGTCATCAAAAGCGCAGTATTTGCCAATTAAACTTTTTATGATAATTTTAACTTCTAATGATAATTTTATTTAAATTAATTAATTTTGAAAAGGTCATGTATCATAGTTAAAGCAACGTGAGCTGCAATTTCATGTCGGAAATTTTTTATATTGAAATTGCAAATAACTATACTAAAATATTGGAAGCATATATGGTTTATAAACTACTTTTAATTCATATTTTGACTGAAAAGTGCCCCGATTGAAGCAAAATTACTGTTTTGTTAATCTGTACAAATAAAAAAAATAAATGAAAAAATTCTATAGAATACATCTCATTTTGCTTTAAAACCTGCATAATAGAAATGTAACTGCTACTAAAAATTACATCTCAAGGTGGACCCCCCCCCCCCCCCCGGGAAAATGGAAATCCATATCAAAATATCTTTTTTGCTAGACAATTAGTGACGATGAAACTAATATATAATTTAAAGAATATCGTAATGTTAAAATGAAAGTAACATTGAACATTTTTGTCCCTATATGTCATGATTCTTGTTAAAATGTTTTGTAGGAAAAAGAAAAAGAGAAATGACTGGCGAGATATCAAACAACATTAGGAAAGTACAGAACTCTAAAGGTCATATACATGTATTTGCAGTTTTTTTATTGATATAATTATGGTCATGATAATCTGAAACATAAATTATATCCATATAGGTCTCTAGTTGAAATCAATGTAATCCATTCGAAATGTTTAATATTTGTCAATATTAGAAAAAAGGCACAACACTAGTATTTAAATGGCTTTAAAACGTAAGGGAATACTTCTACACAAATCTTTTGTATTCCTACACACCTGTAAGAAAAACTGAAATCTTAATTATGTGGACCAGGCAGCCCTCTGCCACAATTGTAAATTCAATGTTCTCCTAGAAGGGGTTTTGACTCAATGGTGGTGCCAAAATAGTCATATAGTGATAAATGTATCCATATAATGGGTGTAGGTGGGCTGTATACCTATTAAAATTTTTAATTATTTTATTTTGCTCCTGAATTTTAATGAAACACTACAATATTTTTGGCTAGCTAGTTAATGGCGTTTATTCTCTTGCTTGTTCATATTCAATAATTAATCATTGTAAAATAATTATATCAAGAAGATAAACTATTATAAAGAGTTGAAAAAAATTATTTAAAACAAAAACAACCATGAAGTTTTTTTAAAGCTTTTAGATAAACAATAAACTTATCGGTAGTAAAGTAAAAATTGGCTAGCCAAAAATACTGAAGTGTACAATTATTTTTAAATGAATGCAAGATGATGTCAGTGAATAAATTGTTGATAACTGAACAGGTAAAACATGAGATTTGATGTAACGAAATAACTTATCGTTGCTTTTGGTTTTCGTATAAATGCCCTGAGTGGTAGAGTTTCTGTCTGGCCCCTGGGGTTAGGAAGGTAGGGGGTTGTTGTTGTTCTAGAGCCAATATGTATACCAACCATCTTTAGTTTATTTATGAAAACATATAAACATAAAACCCATCTTGAAAGTTAACAAATATGGTACAATGTCGTTGTTGTAAGTTTTTAGGTAGGAAAGTGGTGGTTATTTATGTTTTATTTAACTCCAGAATGAAGCTTAATTAAATGCATACATGAGAATCATCAAAAGGTCTGTGTATTGGCTAGGGTACTCAGGTGACCGTTAAGGCCTGTTGGCCTCTTTTTGATCTATATCAAGGTTCATTGAGTTTTGTAACATTTTGTTTCCACCAGGTTTTGGATTCATGTTTCCGATGCTTCTGAGTTACAACAATGGGGCTTTCGCGGTTTTCACTCTTGAATATTTGAGGAGAAACTCGGTTGTATAGATTAAATCATCTTTAAACTCACTGGGGCATTGTTAGCAAAGTTTGGCCTGTTTTAAGTTTCTGGAACCATAAGGCAAATCATCAACTCGGTAAGCAATATGTCTAGGAGAAAGGCTTGCCCTGTTGTTCTAACAGAGGACAAGACGCCCCTACAAAACAATACAAGATGAAAGGGTAATTAAAGGAAATTAGCTGAAATTTTGTAGAATTCTGTTCCTCGGGATCCAAATGACAGGGATTCAATAAATAATAACTATAAATGCCGAGTTCGACTGTAAACAGAACGTTGCATGACAAGATAATTGAATGCGCGCGCATCACATATGCTAGTATGTATATTAGTTGTGAATCAAACTCAACACTTACCAATTTCTGGTCGCAAGTACATGCATTTTTCACAATTTGAAGCTTGAGCGAAAGGTCAAGGTTGCAGTTGAGTTTACCATCGGCATCCATAAAAAATTGTTTCAGTGCATGAATGCATGGCAAACCCCTTAACGACAAATGATCTAGCCTTAGACACCGGGGCCATAAAACTTAGAAGAGCTCACTTTTGATCTCAGTCTCACTTTTACAAAAGGAATATATAGTGGGAAAGTGAGACTCAGATCAAAAGTAAGTTTGTCTAAGTTTTATGGCATCAGGGCCAGATTTTACATATTTACGTCTAAAGAACTATTCCCCCTCAAATTTCTTCCATTAGAGACGTTGCAATTTTTGAATGGGGAATGCAAATCGCCAATTTTTTTTTTATCATAACCTACCTACCTAGTCCTTGGTATGCCCGGGGGCACATAGGGCAAGAACTAAACTCCTCCACTTGTCTCTGTCTTGAGCCACCTTTTCCAATTCTCCCCACGTAAATTTTGTGTTCTTTCATTTCTTTTACCACGGCCCTTCTCCAGGTGTTCTTGGGTCGACCGGGTTTCCTTTTCCCTTCTGGTATCCATCGCAAGGATCATTATTCTTTATTTTTTTACGATACAACTTAATTAACTCTTGCTGCTCGATAAATTATAATAATTAATGTATATTCTTCCTTATGAAACTTACTTAACAGATAAAAAGTATGAAAATGTTGTAGTGCACGCAGTAAACAGACTCTGATTTTGTTCTTTTAAAAGAGAATACGACAAACAAGGAGCGGATCGAAGATCTGATTTTAATCAGATTGGCCAAAGTTGCAATGAAAGCTATTAATTGGCTTTCTTTATGCGAAATCACGGTTCGTCCTATTTATTGCTACCTTTTGTACAGGCATATTGGATTCTTTCAAAATGCGCTTAACGTGTTTAAATATGAAAAACATTTAGTCTATTTCTTAAAAATGGTAAAAGGAAACGAACAAGCTTCAGAAATATTACGGTGAGTGTCTTCTAAATTGTCGTGATAAACGAACCAAGCTCGGTGATGTATAGAGATTCTTGTTAATGCCTTGATGTTATAAATGATGTTATTCCTAAACATATGTTACCGGTCCCTTTTATACAATGAATTCTAAAAAAAAAAATCTACTATGATTTTGCTAATTTAAACCAAATAAACATAATAGTTATTTCATTAATTCAGCGAACGAGGGTTGGCTTTCACTGCATTGTGTGTTTTCAGCTTTGTTAGAATTTCTTAACGTGTAATTATTTCAGCCCCCTCCCCCCCCCCCCACCCAAAAAAAAAACAGGATCGGGATTTGAGGCAAATATAAATATGAACCTTTATCTTTTACTTTTTTATATTTGCATCAAATCCTGATCTGTATCATATTTAACAGAGGTCATAATTGAAGTGAATATAGCAAAAAAAGTTATGCATTATATATGTGGCATTTACAATGTAGTCTTTAAGTTATCAATGTAAGTTTTCTAAACTTTAAACATTATTTCAATGCTTGCAAATATAAAATCAAAGTAAATGTATGCCTACATTATCAAACTTGTCTATTCCAGTAAGAGGTATTTCAATGCATGCTTAATATATAAATAAAATTTCATACAAATTGAAGGTTTTGATTGGATTAGCCAGTCACATGACAGTGTTTTATATTGTATAAAGAATGTTGCCTATGGGGCCGCGCCCCCTTGACAACAATGAGCTGGAACTACTTTTATCATTACTTCCTGTTAACATTAGAGATCACATAATACATATTATATACAATCTTAAACCTTGAAAAATAAATATTTAAAAAATTGTTTTGATTGGACTGGCTAATCCAATCAAAAGCTTCAATTTGTATGAAATTAAATAAAAGAAAGTGAATGTATGCCTACATTATGAAGCTTCGCGGTATAAAGCGTAAACTGCCCCAAACCATTTTATATCCTATAAAACAAATAAATATTGAATTCATTCCTTAAATAAAAGCAGTAAATGTATGCGTATATTATGAAACCTGCCTATTCCAGCAAGAGGTATTTCAATGCAAGCTTATATAAGAACAAAGTAAATGTAAGCCTACATTATGATATAAAGCTTGCTTTCAGGAGGAGGTACTACAAGACAAAGCGACGGTACGTGGTGTTCGCTGGCTCTGTGCTGATCCAGTTTATTGGTGTCGCCATGCCGTCCGCCATGCTGGGAATCGTCTACGTAGACATGACTAGAGAGTTCCGGGCCGAGGCCTCACAAGCCGCCTTAATGCTGTCACTGTTCAGGGGCATCGCCTTTGGAGGAGGTCTTTGTTTATCTAATAATTATACGTGTAGTATTACAAGAAAAAAAATAGTTCAGAAATGAAAAATTTAGGAGGCTGGGTGGTAACAAAAAATTAATAGTCAGATCAACTTTTTAAAAAATGATCCGTAAAGTTAAAATGTATCAAAAGGCTAAAGAAAAATTTCATTGATGAAATTACGACACTGTTTTTAACACATTTCATAAAAGATGAGAAATATTTCTTCCCTAAGACTCTGAGAGTTTTGGGTTTTTTTTTTGGTAAAAATGGCAATGAGCTTGTGATTTCAACACACTCTTCAGGGTTGGTAATGGTATTTCAAAAATTTTCTTACGCAATTAAAATCTGTGTTATGATATTAGGGAGACTGAATTAGTGGAGATTGTTTTTGTGCGTAGCGGTACTTTTTTGATTTACGTCCTTACTTTCCAAACTCCTTCGCGAAGGCGCTTCCCAGCTATATTTAGAGCAGTGTAATAAATTTGTATTCCTAAGTTATGAAATTAACGACGCATGAATTAATAACTTCCGCCGTTTTTGTTTTTTGCATGTTAAATTTAGGTCGGTAATACATGAAATTAAAGTTTAATTTAAGCAAATCAAACATATTTTTAGGATATATAACAGATCGGCTAATGTAAAATGGTTAAGAAAATATTCATCACCAATTCAAATAAGGATATTTTCAAACTTTAGTTATTTTTGTCAATATTAATGCTGTAATTTGAAGGCCTTGAAAAGGAATAGCAATTTAATTTTTTTAAACATACTGATTTGGATAAGGAGCACGTACGTTTCTCAGAAAACTGTTTTTTTAACAAGTGTCTGAGGCCATGATGTGAATTATAGCATTGCCAAAAGTTTGCTCTAGGCGTTTTACGTAGGGACTAAATACACGTACCTGACTTATCTTCTCTTTTCCTTTCAAGGTGTGTTTGGTGAGATGGTGATTCGACGAGTGGGGGATTTTCCCTGTATGATTGGGGGAGCTCTCGGGGGAAGCCTCACCCTCCTAGCCTCAGCCTTCGCTCCAAACATGGTCACCATTGTCGTTCTGATTGGTGTTGGTACAGGTTCGTGACGTCACCTTGTTTCCTACGATGTTGTCAATTAAACTTGTCACATGTTCGGAAAAAAACGTCACTTCTCGATATCATCAATATCTACAATTGTATTTACCATATATATGTCTAGTTCCTATTCCCTTGGACAACCTTTAGATATTTGTCGATCGGATACACCTCTAGATTTATGTTTCATGGTAAGGAGGCAGGATGGCCATCTACCTAAAAGTTGTTTAGCTGTAAACTATAACTAAGTAAAGAAAAATTCCACATTATTATATCTTTGAATTTTAAATTTATTCCGTCATCCTTATATAAACCTCTTCTTCCTAAAAAGATTTATATAGTCTAAAAATGGCTTAGACAATTTAGTCCTCTTTACAATGCAGCGCAATAAACAACGAGTTTTATTTCACTCAATATTTTGACGCTAATATTAAAGGGGCATGGTCACGATTTTGGTCAAATTCTATTTTTCTGGGTTTTTTTTATTTACACTGCTTTAGGAATGCATTACTAATGAAAAAAATAAAATTTGAGAGTCAATCGTTGAGTTATAAGCAAGATACAGGGCTCACAATTCTTTGTCATGTAAACAAGGCTCGTGTCCTGTTTTTGTTTACATAGATTCAATTTACCAGTAAATAATCTTTTTCAAGCTGAGTGTCTCTCTTCTAATTCATTTTAAGCATATATAAACAGTTCTTAATGTTTAACACATTCAATTTAGGTTTAATACTGGAATTTTCACTCCAACATTCAAAATGTAAACAAAAGCTTTGTTTACATAGCGAAGAGTGGTAAGCTGCCTATTAAGAATGCCATACTAAAGCATTTTAAACATTAAAATCGAAAAAAATAATTTTTGACAAAAATCGTGGCCATGCCCCTTTAATAATTCAAAGGTTCAGTCTGATGAAACTTTGAAAATAATAATGATCTTTTTAGACCTTAAACTGCTTATTTGTGCATTTTCAACGTTAACATTCAATGGTCATACATCAGGGTTTCCGTTATTTCTCCGATTCAGTTATCAAAGGTATAGGTTTGTACGTGTTTACTAGTATGTAATATTGTATATCACAGGTCCCCTGACAAACAAACATTTTTTTGTCAACCATTTCTAAATACTGCTTAATTTTAAGTAAATTTGAAGTGTGATTTAATGGTCGTCGCCTTTTTTATACTTTGTAATTCTTCTTTAGAAGAAGTGTTTTACATAAACATACAATAAAACATACAAATTTCAAAGATATCAAGTTAATAATAGCTAAACAAATCATTTTTGAAAATTAAGGTACTATAGTAGATGTAACGGATAATTCATTGACCACCTAGCCTCTTTATTCATCCGGACAATAGGAGGTACATGTAGGTGTCCATTCACCATTGGGCATTCTCAATACTGTCCCTTGAACAAACTTGAAAGAGTTATTGATGACTCGTTTTGGAATAGGGTCGCAATATTCTCTATCTTTCTTGGCCGTATTCTTTGCAATGAATTATTTAAAATGATAAATAGAAATTCATTAACTTCAATGAACTGGGTTGTCCATCAATTAAAGTGCGCAGTTAAGTTTGAGTTGATAGTTCTTCAAAGTTCAATTTCCTTCCCATTTAAATCGTCATACATATATTAATTAGTCTGCAAGCTGCAGAAAAATGCAACATGCTCAGAATGCACAAACATGATTAACTGCAAAGTCCCCATTATTTTTTCATATTAAATGATAATTCTGTTTTACCTGTTGACATCAAAACCGAATGATTACTCAGTCTATCGGACTGAACCAATTATACATGTACATCATACTCCCGTAGCGGCTCACTGATACTTCACTCTTTGGAAGAGATTCCTATGATTTTAATAGAAGATTATATAATTATATATATCCAAAACACAAAACTATTTCACAGTGTTGCTTTTTTCTTTTCTTTTTTTCATAAACATGTGTGTGTGTGTGTGTGTGTGTGTGTGTGTGTGTGTGTGTATATATATATATATATATATATATATATATATATATATATATATATATATATATATATATATATATATATATATATATATATATATTATAGGATGCGGCTGTGTGTTACCTACGCTTCTTTCCTACGTGTATATCAGTCGGGCCTTTCCACCCAAAACCGCACCTAAATATCTGACCACGATGACGTTGGGGGCAGGGATAGGGTTCATGGTAACTCCCTACATTACGGAGGTTTTGTTGTCTCATTTCGGCTGGAGGGGGACTCTAATGATGGCGAGCGGAATGTTCCTTCAGCTGGTTCTGATTGGAATGGTAATACAGGTCAATTTACCTCCACCATCTGAGTTGCAAAAGTCCAGGGATTTCAAATGGACCGATGTAGTCGAAATCCTAAAGAACAGATCATACCTGACTTATATAACGAACATGCTATTTTTTGGATTGTTTGGTAACACTTTTTGCTTTCAAGTTATAATGATTGCAATTTTCAAAAAAAAAAAAAAAGAATTCTAGAACATTATATTGTTCAACTTTTTAAACAGGAGCTGTTGAAATATGGTTTTTGCCAGATTTTCTAGTTTCAAACAACTACACAATTCAAGATGCTGCTCTTGTGCTTACACTTAGTGGGTTCGCCAACGTCAGTGGTAGGCTAATCGCGGGAATTTTCGAATCGTGTTTTAGGTATTTATTGCGATTTAAATTTGAAATTTAAATGATTAATTTTGAATGAAACATACAGATAATCAATGTTGATGTCTGTTTAAGCCGGACAAAGATTTTATACCATTGGACCTACATCTTCATGACTCAAGCTCTGGGTCACGCAGTTTTCCCGACCTTTGTCCAGTTTTACCCCGTTCTCTGTGGGTCCTCTTTAATCTACGGAGTCTCTTTTGGTCTTATCGTGTCTCAGAGTGTTCCGGTGGTGGTCCAGGCCTTACCCCAGAGGCTAAACTCCATAGGAATAGCGATGGAGTTCACAGTCTACGGGTTATCTACAGTTCTTGGGGGCTTTGTCTGCGGTCAGCATTTTTTAAATTATTATGAAACTGCAACAGATATAAATTAATGGATTATTAAAAAATGATCCAATAGTAAATTTTAAATTTGAAGAATTTGAAAATATTTTTTGTAAACTGTGTTTTTTTCATCTGCAGGAGTGATCCGTGACGTCACAGGAGGATTTGAGGGAGTGTTTTACGTTGCTTCCTTTGCTACCATATTTTGTTCTTGTTTGTGTATTACATTGTTCATCGCAGACAAAACATGCACGAGGAAGACCTTCAGAAAGGATCATATAAATACAATTTCCATAATTTCACATCTCTAAAACAAGGTGCTTTTTGTAACCTCTAATTGTACGTGTCCATTTGTGGACAGAATAGTGGCAATCAACGAGGTTTTTTTAATTAACGAATTACTCGGTCGTCCATTAATGATACAATTTCAAAATCATATCAGGAATGGTCCAAAATGACATCCACTAATGATATAAGATAAAAAACGCAGAACAAGTGCATCATTGATTATGAATAATGTAAGATTTTTATTGCATTCGTGGACACGGATTTCGGTCATCAATGATACAATTGTGTATGAAATAGTACAATTATAATATCATTCATTTTGCATGTCCCTTTGTCTTTTTCTCTGTTGGCTGAAAGTAGTATTCTAAGGAATATTCATCGATTTCTACTTTGCTTTCCCAATTACTTTGGTTTAATAAAGTATAACCTTTACAGCACATGCTTTTAAGAACAATGAATTCTTAGGTATACGCGGATACTACTATAGTAATTAGGTATAGATAATTTGGTGTTGTACAAAAACGATACCCGAAAAATCGTAATATTTAATTAATAATGAATCATTTTCTGAACATTATGAGGTAATCAAATACTATAGGGCGTGATCAAATCCGATAGAGCCCTTCGGGTTTCATTAGATTTGATCACCCTCGACCATATTTCATATTCAAAGAGTGTTTCCGTATTTCTTAACAACAAAACATTCTTTGAGTATAATGAGGTGATCAAATACGATCGGAAGTGATCAAATCAATTGAATCCTTGGACTTTTTGATAAATTTGATCACATTCGATCGTATTTGATTACCTCACAATGAATGATTCCTTGTTTCTTCTGTTTTCATGATGTTCCGCAATTACACGATTAAATATTAAAAAGCCATTGATGAAATGTACTGGTCTATACATCACAAAATCAATTCGTACTGTTATCACGATTAGAATTTATATGATCATAGTTTTATCACAGTATTGTGAATAATTTTGTCACGGTATTGTGAATAGATTTGTAGCATTTCCTTTCGTTAATTTAAAATAAGCATATAATATTATTTTATTATTTATATCATTAGTGGGTGTGAATCCTGGACCATTAATGATAAAAAATTTAATTTGTATCGTTAATGGACAGCTAGATAGTAAGTAAATGATAACATGTTTCATTGATGGTCAGGACTCTAACCACTAATGCAGTAGTACAGTATATCATTAGTTGATACTGTATCATTTGACGTGACTGTGGCGCTTGCATGTCCTTATTTTCAGATAATGAAATGCATTTTATTTCGTACATGTATATGATTTACATATCCATAAGCCAAAATGTTACAGGTGGTGTGAACTAGATGCGTTTAATTAAGTATGTATTAATTAGAAATGTAAATTATTAAAAATTTTATTGTCTATGACTTGTTCTTGGCCAAACATTGTGGATAATAATGATTAAAAACCATCTATACTACTATATTAAAATTATAGACTCGAATTTTTGAGCTTTAATACCGATAGATCGGAAGAGTTCTGTCTTTTGTTTTATATATTTTAAACATAATTGGTACTTGAAGATTACCAATTTGTATTTATTTTTTCTCAATCAAGCTTTGCTAATTAATAATTAACGAAAACTCATCAAAAATTTCCGGAAACCACCTAAATATTTTGGATTTTACAATCTTGCGCATGCGAATTACATTCACGTTAAATCACGGGAGGCTCTTTATTTGATGTTTCCACAATATCACATTCGCATGGATAACTCAGAAACGATAAAACAAATGCGTTGTAAATTTTCATTGGAAATTTTTTCTGTTCATCAAAGAAAAGACGGGAGACAATTCTAATGTCAACATGGTGTGTAAAAAACGTTTTTGAAAAAAGTGTTGAATTCTGCAATTAAAGAATTAGACTTTTATAGCTTCAAAATGGTTTGTTATGAACAATTTGACTGTTATTTTCAATGCAACTTTATTAGTTTTCTCCAGAATCGTTTTTCTGCAACATTACGGGTATATGGTAGGCATTTTAACTGTGGTGAAGGTCTTTCCTGAGACACAGTTAGATTATTCCAACTCAGCAGAGTGTAGTGAAATTAATTGCATTATTGTAGGCTTAATGCTTGATTATGCAAATGTCAACAATATACGGTGTGTCGATGTATCTATTTCTTAAATGTCCGATATCATATGTAATGTCAACCCGTGCACGCACGGGTCAAAGTCTAGTCTTAATTGAAAAAGACAATAAAAATTGGGCAAATGACACGATTTCAATGCCAAAGCATATAAATTTTGTAAAATTTAGAATTTTAGTTGGAACCCCGAAACATGTCCTTTAAATCTTAATGATGCTCGGAAGCGAAAAATCTGCTGACTTGTTTATCTTAACAATGGATAAGTTTCTTAGTTCCTAATCATAAGTAATTATTTTGATCATAAATTTTGGTTTGATAACTTCCAACTTAGTAAAGCTGGGATATATTTAACACAAAAGACCAGTTTCAGATTAATAAAATCTACATTATTTAATAAAGCCTTTTGAAGATTTCACGTTGACTTGACTGGACGCTCCAGGCCAAAAAAACACGTTTGAAGCAAAGGATTTTAAACAGTGTTCCTGTTTATAATTTTCATCACACATAAACAATAAAAAAAATTAATGCAATTAAAACTTATGTCAACACAATAAGTGCAAAAAGGTATGAATTTTAAATTTATGAAATATACACATCAGTTAAATTAATTTTGTTCATATCATCTAATGTACTTTGCCAAATAAACTTTCTCTGATTCTCATAAAGATAATTTTGATGCGATTATAAAAGAGGTCTAGTTAAAAAGTTATTTAAGGTCAGACGACACGTTCCTCGAGAATCTTCTTTGTATCTCCTCGTAATAAAGAGTTTTCAATAAAAAATATTAATTTTATAATTACTTTAGAAATCATCAAAATATACTTACATACGGTTATATGTCTTGATGGTCGAGTGGTTAGAACCGTGACCGCTCACTGTCAGAAGCGTAGAGGTTCTAGAGGTCGTGAGTTCAAATCCCCGCCCCGACGGAGATATAGTTCTGATTTCGCTGTGGTGTAGATGTATTTATTTTTATATCAGCAATTCAAGTGTATTTTCAAGAAGATTATATAGGAAATTGCATACTCTAGTATTTTGCAGAAATGTCTGGTAAGGTACTCTAATTTTTTTGCAAGAAGGCTTGTCAAAGTAGTAGTAAACCATTAACAAATTCCTGGAAGAAGTTATTTAAAATTGAGGAACGTGTCGTCTGACCTTAAAAAACATGATGTTTGAACTCATATGCAAATCAGATTCAGGCCGTCATCCTATCACAATTGAAGAAACTTTATTTTCAATAGATCTCAAACTTCTTATTTTGAATTTTGAACTTCTCCTTTCGTAAGAGTTCACCCAATTAGTGGGTCACTCGTAGACTTTATATGTATTGTATCAGAGCCCTCGCTCTCTTCTTTGAGAGAGTGAACACTAATTGGGCTGATGGCTGTCTCCAAGTCTGAGAAAACAGATGCAAGAAACACAAGTCGGCAGGCCCTGCAAGATTTATATTGATTTGGTATTTTTAACAAAATATAACAATTTTTCGCAATTTTTCAATTTCTTTACATGTGAAATATTTAGCCATAAAAATGTTGATAGATATAATTAATAATACTGTTCTTTCGCAAATATAATTAATTATACTGTTTTTTCGCAAATTTCCAATATTTTTACAAGCGAAATATTTTATGGGTGCGTTATAGAAAAAGTGTATGGGTATTGCTAATACTGTTCTTTGCCGATTTACAATCTTAAGGAAGGAGTATTTTCTGGTTTTTGACTTGTCAAACGTAAATTTGATTAATTGTTCATTAAATCAAGATGAAAGGATATTAAATAGTATATTTTTTGCTCTTTTTCATTATTATACAACTTGGCATAGAAAAAGTAATCAATGTTTAAAATCTAACAAGGACTATATTTTTGGCGTAATATTGGCGTAGGAAAATATCACATGTTTCGCAATTCAGAATTGCTTCAGATTAATGAGCCTGTTTTAGCATTTTAAAAACAATAACATTAATGTTGGATTTTTTTACTAATGTGAACTAATGATATGATCCTTGGGTTTGTAGTGTAACCTGACAGACATTCTGAAAGTCTATTATTTCATTAAAGATTAGAATTTTCAAATCTTAAACACATGTCTACAGAACTACAAAGAGCTTCACTTATTTTTATTATCCTTTACGTTGAGGAAAAGGTAATGACCTTGACCTGACCTTTATGCAAAAAGGTCAAATTTGATTAAACTGATATAATCATTTGGTTATATAATCCGTTTGACTGTGTCAAAATTCATGAATTTCTTATTATAAGAAGAAAGTTTGATAACGAGAAGACTCCTTCCTGAAGTGAAGAATTATAATTTGTCATGTAATAATTTTTAAATTTTGATTGAAAATTAGTCAATGACAATATTGTAAACGCGGAAAAAAAATTAAAAAGGATATTCCTGATACAAATGTGGCTTCAGATCTGTATCCCTACTAAAAAAAAATTCAGGTTGTCAGTCGTAAATCTGTAGCTCTACGGAGAAAATTCGGATTGACCGGCCGTAATGTTACAGTTCCTCACATACAAAAAAAAGAAAGAAGTAAAAGTGCTCTAGGTTTGGATTTATCAACTTAATTTTCCGAAACAGTTTGTACCGATATTCAATATAAAACAAATATTTGGACATTGCACTGATGATAATATCAATTTACTTGCCCTCGACATTCTTATAAACACCATCATCAGGTCTGTAAAGAGAAGAAGAGTAGTTTCTTTCACTTGCATGTAAAAATGGTGAGGTTTGATCAGCATTCGTCCATAAGATTTTTCTCCAGAGCGATAGCCACAGAAATGCAGCTATTTCAAATGATACCTGAACAAAATTAACAAAGATTTTATTAAGCTTTGGCAAGGTGCATCGTATTTCCGACATGGTTTAATAAGAAAAATAATTTTGCTGGTTTTTTTTCAAAATTATTTGTTTCAGTCACCAAGAACACGATCTTTTTCCAACTTTGATATTGTGGTAATTTTGATGTTGAATTATCTTAATACAAAGCAATGATTCCGTTTAGTTTTGTTTTTTGTTTTGTTTTGATTTTTTGGAGGGTTTGGTTCAAAACAATGTAATGAAATGTTTGTTTCATATTTTTCTACACATCGTGTTACAAACATTGATCTTGCATGTCTTTTTTCTGTCTTAAGGAAGGAGTCTTTTCTGGTTTTCGACTTGTCAAAAGTAAATTTGATTAATTGTTCATTAAATCAAGATGAAAGGAAATTAAAATAGTATATTTTTCTTTCTTTTTTACTATCATACAACTTGGCATAGAAAAATGTAATCAATGTTTAGAATGGAACAAGGACTATATTTTTGGCGTAATATTGGCGTAGGAAAATATCACATGTTGCGCAATTCAGAATTGCTGCAGATTATATATATAATGAGTCTGTTTTAGCATTTTAAAAACAATAACAATAATGTTGGATTTTTTTTTTACTAATGTGAACTAATGATATGATACTTGGGTTTCAGAATATGTTTTTAAAATATGATTTGCCTATCAAATTTCATTTTTATAAGCTTTTTAAAGCGCCCATTCTATAAATTGATTTTTGTGAAAAAATCACTAAAATCAGTTTTTCTCTCTTATGAAATGGTCAATATATTAGCTTTTCTGTCAATTTATATCTTTATATAAAGTCTTCATAATACATAAAAATTAGAAATATTTTTTTATTGGAAGCATAAAAAAATAATCAAAATTTCTTCAAAATTTAAGAAAATTAGAGGAAATGCGGGCTAAGCAATATCAATCTTAGTATAAATATATATTTTAATTTAGAAGTATAAGCTGATAGACACTCTCATGGTCTATGATTTCATTGAAGATTTGAATCTTCAAATATTAAACAAATGTCTATAAAAACTATAAAGAGCTACACTTATTTTTATCATTCTTTACGTTGAGGAAAAAGCTAGTGACCTTGACCTGACCTTTATCCGAAAACAAAAAGGTCAAATTTAATTAAACTGATAGAATCATTAAGTAATATGATCCGTTTGACTGTGTCAAAATTTCATGCATTTCTTATTATAAGAAGTATGTTTGATAATGAAAAGACTCCTTCCTTAAGGACAGCACCTGTGATAATTCATCATACAAAAAAAAAAAAAAATTAAACAAAACCAAAAAAATAAATAAATAGATAAATAAACACAAACAAACAAAACAAAATAAAACAAAAAAAACCCCCCAAAAACAAAACAACTAAGTTTATAAGGAGGTCGTTGAAGTATAGACTTTGTTATTGACAAGTACTGCTTTTTAAGAACACTTATTCTGTAAAGGACTTTTTTAAACAGCAAGGATTTATCAAAAAAATTGTTTTCGGATTTTGGTAAATGATATAAATCTCACGGATTACAAAATATAATTTTCAGAATGTTATTTCATATATTCCCTGCTTTAGTATAGTCTGTCCTTATTTACCGTATCGTTTACATTTTGCTTAATGTGTTCATTATTCATGAATATCTTTTTGTCATTCACGAGAATGAAAAAAATTGGTTTGAAACTTTCTGTATACCTTCATGACATGTGAACTAGGAAACTACATACCTGTATATGTAGTGTCCAATTTTGATATAGATTCGTCAAAAAATGACTCGTATTTGCGATTGAGTTCAAATAAAAAAAAATTATTGTTCTGAACGGGATGCCCATTTCTAGTGCAAAAAGGGTCCCTCCCGCCTCCTCATTTTCCAGGATTTTCATGGTTTTTTTATGTGTCTACATTGCTGTGTGGTCACATGCACTGAAATCAGTCACCGCTTTAACATCGGAAGGTATTTTGCATCCTGCGACTGAATAAGTTGTTAACAACTTTAACCTTTTTTTTTTTTTTTAGATCTAACTTGAATTCCATTGGCGTTTTAAATATAATACTGTCTTCATGTTTATAATTTTATCGCAAAAGTGACACTACTTTTGTATCAACTCAAGCATTAGTATGCAAACAAGGATACGTTCGACAACTACATTCTTATACAATACGTATGAATGTCGCCTACCTATGGGTTAAATATGATTAAATTGATCCATATTAGACACAACGTAAAAGAAATTTGGTTTAATGCCTATGGGTTTTATGAACCGATTTATCAGATGTGTTTCAGATAAAAAAAAACGTTAACCTAATTTAAAGTTCTCCGAAATCAATGTTCACCATCTGTTGTTACCAATCACCACATATTTGTTTCAACCCCCCCCCCCCCCCCGTAAAATTAAGTTTCAAGATTATCTTTCGTGGTGGGCGGGGGCTGTATATTCAGAACTAAGAGTGCCCACATGATACGATAAATACAGGTAGCACATCTTCGGGCCATTTAGCTAAAGGTCTCTAAGATACACAAATCAAGCCTTATTTTGTCTTAAAAACGAAAGGAAACATCTAAAATACAGGTATATCAATCGCAGTGTACCAATGGGTAAAAAACCTCAGAGTATAGACCTTTGCAAATTCCGAATCATTAACTCGTCATTCCAAAAAAGATTGTAAATATAATATAAAGTCTGGGATGATTTTTTTTTTTTTTTGGGGGGGGGGGGGGTCAATGATCGTGGGTAGCCAATGTTTTCCTGGTTTGTAGGGACGTAATTTCGTTGGTAGTGTAATCGGGATGATTTTGATAAATATTTTTAAAAATGCTTGTCTATAATATGTTCGTAAGGATAAAAATTCGTTGGAGCTACCCACGAAAGCCATGAACATTGGTTTCCTACGACTAATGATGATTCCAGAATATATACTGTAGCTTAATAAGACAAAGCAGAAAAAACTTTGCACTTTTTCAATAAAAAGCTGGGTTGATTTTTTTTCTATCGGTAATATGACCTGTCTATTTCGTTGCTGGCCACTCAGTCATGGCTCTTTGAAATCAACAAGATTTGTCTGGACTACGCAATCGGTGAATATTTCGCTTGAAACCAGCGTCATTTTTAACTTGTTTTTGACGCCAGAAATATAGATAGTTACATCCTACTGAAAGTTCAAGGCCTTGTTAAAATGGTTCCCTTGTTAAAATGGTTTTTCCCTTTTTAGAGATTTTATGAGAGATTTTCTTTATCCGCCAAATTGAATTGCCATTTTGACAAAATTAACGCCATTTTCGTGACAACCAATACATTTTTTTTCAGACATGACATAACTTATAAAAAAAATAATTAAAATGATTGCTGATTTATGATGTTGTGTCGGTATTTATTTTATCGATTTTTAAATTTATTTTTTCGATTGAAGAGACTATGAAATCCGACCGTCTGTCATTTTGACCTATTTACCGCCATTTTTTAATATTAGCATATTTTGCCGGCCTTTACACACCTTCGATATGATAAAACACTATGTTGAACCAATTTAAGATCGTTTGTTTCCTTCATTTTAAAGGTTTAATTGATGTTATTTCATTGCCGTTTATGTGTTATTTCAGTTTTATTTATTTCCACAGGGATCACTACGACCGATCCTACAAACCATATGTGGTGTTTGTGTGTTCCACTCTGATCATCTTCATCATAATCATGCCGTCTTCACTACTAGGGATTATCTACGTAGAAATCATGAGAGAATTCCAATCGAGTGCCTCCGAGGCGGCCCTGATGCAATCTCTGTTCCGGGGAATTTCTTTCGGAGGAGGTCAGGCCCTTCAATTTTAAAAGCAATACGAGTTGTTGTTGGGTTTTTTTTTTGGTTTTTTTTTTAATTTGTTTTCCTGCTTTTATGATAAGTGTAAAAGTAACCTCTGTGATAAATAAAATTTAGACAAATCAATAAATGGTACCAGAAGAAAGATTTCTATGCTATGGATTATACAGCAAACCCTTTTTACAGGACGGCAATGCATGTCACGTTTTTTTTCAATCTGGGCCTCTAAACATGCAGCTTTACCACAAAAATATAAATAACAGAAGCGTTTAAACCATATCTAAACCATTCTTTTTTTACCATTCAGTTGTAAATTATATGTTCACAATAAGAATTTCTGAAAAATTGCCGCTGATTTTGTCTTAAGTTTTATTTCCATCAGTCTCAGAAAACATCTTAAAATCTAATAAGAAATAAATAAATTTTGTTTGAATTTTACAGGTGCGTTTGGTGGAGTGGTGATCCGGTGGGCGGGGGAGTTTCCGTGCATGATGGTGGGCTCTATAGTCGGATGCCTTTGTTTCGGCGCTGCTGCTTTCGCTGAAAATTTGATCACAGTTGTTCTTTTGATTGGAGTCGGTGCAGGTAGGACACCCCCCCCCTCCCCCATAACAATAAATAATCTATTATTTGGTTCATCCCCAATAGTAAATACTATAAAAAGTGTCTTTTTTATTCTAAACATAGGTAGCGCCTTTGTGTTCTCTTTACTGTTGAGTTTTACCAACATCGGACATGCGTTCCCTGCATCAACCGCGTCAAAGTTCATGAGCTTTATAACGATGGGTGGAGGTCTGGCAATGATAGTGACCCCATATATAACCAATCTCCTGATCGGCCATTTTGGTTGGAGGGGGGCTTTCTTGATGTTCTCTGGATTTTTCTTTCATCTTGTTCCTCTTGGGGTGGTGGTTAAGCTGAACTTTCCCCCAGCAGACGAGAAGCGGAATGAATCAAAGAAGTTCCAGTGCAGCGATCAAACGGCAGTCTTCAAATACGGGGGCTTCGTCGTTATTTCGATGCAAATGGTACTCTACGGAATGTTTGGTGAGAATCTCCGATAACAACAGAAAAATGTACATGTAATAATATAATGAGCATACACTACAGTTGAAATTTTTCGTCTTAGGTTACGTTGAGCCCTGGTTTCTCCCCGACTACTTGCTCAGCAAAGGCTACACTAAAGATGACGCCGCTCTCTTGCTGACCCTCATAGGAGTTGCCAGTTTGGTTGGGCGAGTTCTCGCGGGATTGCTTGATCCTTTTTTTCGGTAAGCATGATATGGCCATACCTTTATATCAGTATCCAACTGTTTAAGTTTGAATGGGACACTTCCATGTTGTGCCTTACTGTTTTTCGAAATAAACAATTAATTTAATTGTTTACATCTAGTTTCTTTCCCAAAATTGTCACCTAACAGGGTAGCGCTGTGGGTTAGAGGGTTCACCTCAATCTGTAACTCATGAGTTCGAATCCCGCTGAAGATTTTTAAACTTTTACCTTTCCAAAAATTTTTAAAACGTAATTTTTAGTTAAATGTTGTAAAAGTTTAAAATTCTTAACCTTTGAAAGTATTTTAATTATAATGTACTTAATAATAAGTACACTCCATTGCAGTGATAAGGAATCTCTAATGAAAAACTGAAATCCAGACACATATTTCAAAAATCTTCGATCAATCTTCGATCTTTTGACAGCAGTTTTGGTCAGTTTTTGGCATAAACAAGTCAGTTTAAAAAAACGTTTACATTTTGGTCCACATATGTATACGATGACCGTAGGTCCCCCTTTAACCGTTTTTAACCCGTTTTCTTAAATTTAGCCGAACAAAGATAATATACCACTGGAGTTACATGTTTGTGGTGGTTGCCTTGGGTCACGCGGCCTTCCCCTTCTTTGTGTCTGTGTACCCCGTCCTGGTGGTAGCCTCGGTGGTGTTCGGTCTACAGTTTGGCCTGTTCATCTCCCAGATGAGCCCAATAACATACCAGACGCTACCCTGGAATCTCTACCCCACAGGAATCGCCACCGTGTTCACTCTGTATGGAGGATTCGCCGTAGTAGGGGGTTACATCTGTGGTAAGTATAAGGACTTGAAAACTCGTACACTATTACCGCAGTGTCTTTTTCTTGTATGATTTAACGAGGCCGAGTACAGAACGAGTACGCACGCTTTCGCGCAGCGTTTCATTTGTATTGTGACGTCATCTTTTTGCTTGGTTGACGCCATGGCGTGATAGTTTCAACTGCAGATATTCAGCGAAAATTGTTGAAAATATCTCGTTTGATGCGTAAAAATAATGTTATATTGTGGAATAAACATAAATGTCTCGAAGTATAAGCTATATTTGGGCTCGGGTCGAAAACGTGAAGAGGGTTCAGCAAGCCTAGCCCTCTGTCACGTTTTCTTAACCCGCCTAAATATAGCTTAAAGTTAATTCATACATTTCAAGACAGTAACCATGTATTTTATATTAATGACCCTTAATATGTGATGTTATATATTTTTTTATTACTTAAATATGTCTGAATGTTTTAATAATACTATATAGATCACCTTTTTCGCCTTGTCAAATAAAAAATAGCCATTATCTGACGAATCTGGGGAATTGGGCATACAAAAACAGGAGGTAAAAGGTTTCTTTTATTTGACCATTTGATGCCCTTTAGCAATAACTTTAATATGTAGAACAGAAAAAGAAATCTCTAGGGCAGAAGTTTTGAAAAAATGTAAAAAATATGCAAAATAGATACATTTCAAGCAAAATACCATAGGGTCCTATGTTAAAGATTAACAAACTTTGAAATGACCCCCTAAACAAACGGTGTGGTAAATGTCTTATTTTTTAATCTTAAAATAATAATTATATCGGTAGAAATTCATGTAAAAAGTTTCATCCAAAAATCTAGGGCAGAACAAATTAGACCCGGCCTCGTTAAGTAAGTTGACGTTAATCTGAAAAAGTTCAGATTTAAAAGAAAATATTTATACATGTATTTGCAAATATGCTGCCTTATATGAACAAATAGAATAGCGAAAACGTTCAGTTCTGTATGAACTTTTTCATGACGTCAAATGATCATAGAACCTTTTTATCGCTTGCCGCTTAGATTATTGTAAACATAAATTCACGGTAATTAAAAAAAATATTAACAATTTGACTTTTACAAATGTAAATACAAGCAATTAACAGCAATGTTAAAAAGTTCACCGGGATATGAACTCAGTTGGTAGGTAATCAAATCTTCTTAGAAGCCCTTCAGGCTTCCCAGGATTGATCACGTGACCAACCAAGTTCATTTGAGGATTTATTTGTTTTATACGATATAAAATGGTTTGGGACAGTTTACGCTTTATAAACCGCGAAGCGAAGCGCTTTATAAAAGAGCGTAAACTGTTTCAAACTATCGTAATAATTTAATTCTGGTTGTAACGCGGCATTTGATTGGATAGAAAAATTAAGTTAATTTGGATAACCTGATTTGCACCTCACAATGCACCAACGTCAAAAACGTACTAATCCGCTTGACGTTACGTTTGAATTTTGAACAGATTAATATAAATTTTTTAAGTAACCGCTCTCAATTTGTTCAGTAAGTTACAGAAAATTAAATCTAAGGAATAAACTCAATGTCTACCCAAGTGATGCTCGTATAACCTGGGTTTGAGCAATTTACGCTTTTTTATAATCCGCTTCGCGGATTATAAAGCGTAAACTGCCCCAACTCAGGTTATACTTGTATTACTTGGGTAGACATTGAGTTCATTTCTCAATCATTTAATTCTGAATGTAACGCCTCATTTGATTGGCTAAACAAATTCATATATATCGTATAACATAACTTGCCTACGTCACAATACGACGCGCGTGCGAAACGTATTAATCCGCTTGACGTTAGGTTTAAATTTTGTACAAATTAACATATTTTAACTAATTAATGGGCCTTATTATATAATTTAAATAGTAGAAAATTAAATTATAAGGAATAAATTTAATTTCTACTTATGTTATACGAGTATAACATAACTTGGAACAGTTTACGCTTTTTTATAAACTGCTTCGCGGTTTATAAAGCGTAAACTGCCCCAAGTTATGTTATATTGTTTAACATAGGTAGAAATTATATTCATTCCTTAAATAAAACTAATAAATATTGAATTCATTGCTTATAATTTATTTTTTTTATTCCTCGTTTTAGATAAAAACGGTCATTTGACCTTTAAAATGACGTAAAATTGTACAAAATTCAAAAATAGCGTCAGGCGTATTGATACGTTTTTGACGTTAGTCTTACTATGACGTAGGCAGCTTTATACGATATTAATTATTTTTAAGCCAATCAGAAAGCGCGTTACGACCAGAATTAAATTATATACCGATGAACGTTTTTATTTGCTATTTATTTCTTTTAAATGTATGGATACAGGTCTATTAAACAAAATATGGGAACTATTTATTTTACATACATTGCAAAATATTCAATGGGGAAAATGATAATTAGCCGTTCACAGGATTTGTGACCAACCAAGTTCATATCCCGGTGGACTTATAACATGCTATGTTTTTTTTTAATAAAGAGAGTATTGAAAACACAAGAATTATAAAAGATATTTTTCAGTTAGGTCTAAATAAAGAAACAATAAACTACGTAGTTGTGCTTTTTATCCGCTATCTATTATCGCAAATCTTACATGAAAGTATTCGCTACGACCGATGTAGCATTGCGTTGAGTGATGACACTTTCTAATCGGTGTGTATTTCAATTGTGATTTGAAATAAAGATTCTGATTGGTGCATTTATATAGACCCGCCCATTTATCAAATGCATGTTGAGAACATGATGCTAACACGTGGAAAGATATGTCGGAGAAAGAAAACATCTCATAAAGTTGTACTAGCAAGTTAAAATTTACGTACAGAGTTATTTGATAACAAACGGGGAGATGTTCACGTACATGTGTAAAATATTAATGAAGAGAAAAAGAAAAAGTTCCCTAAAAGCAGGGATCGGCGCATATAGATTATCAGTCACAGAATAAGATTGTACTTCGCTTACGAATAATGTCATTCAGTTCATTGTGAAAAAAAATCGCCAGAAACTGTTTAGCGAAGAAATAAATTTTACGTTAGCGTTCATAATGAACCATATACTGTTTATGGAAAATCGCATGAGTTGAACTGTTTTTCCTCATAAAAAACTTGTTGCAAAATGTAGATCCACGGGTGGACACGCCGTGAAATCCATTAGACGTTTTACAGCATATGTCTTCACTGTTTTATTTACAATAAATATGTACTGAAATCTTTGAAACATCGTCAACAGCTCCGCAAAATGAAGACGTGTGGTTTGTTTATATACATTGAAAACTGTAAAATGGCGACTCGATCTGCACGTGAATTATACAATCCGAGGTCGATTAGCGTGTCAGTGTCAACATCAGAAGTAAATATTGTGTGATGAATATCGAAAAACATAAAATAAAATGAATATTTATACAGACTAAGTGAGTTACAAAATAATGTTGATCACAGATCAGTCCAAAATTGAACACGTTTACATGCCGTAAAATTCAATTTTTTGGTATGTTTGAAAACACATGCACACTTGTAGTTCTAAGTGTGTCATATTAATCAGTCAAATTTCAACAAAATGCAACATAGGCTATGTAATATTTATTGTCAGTATCTGTTGTGAATTCTTTGGAATAAGCTACAACAAAATAAATATAGCTTCATCTTAAATTGATGCGTTTAACAGCTAAAAGGATTTGAATTTTTCGATGAAGTATGTATTATATTTAAAAATGAATTGGGGATTGAACCTGTTTTAACAGCGTGTTTTTGACAATTGTTTACACCAAAAAAGAAGATGCGATTATTGTGAGAACTCTTAGTCAATTATTGCAGAAACGACACAAATACCACGTCAGCAGGTATGGGTGGGCGGGTACTAAAACGGCCAATGAAAATGCTTGTTTATATAACTGCAACTCGCAATCCCGATAGTGTCGTCACTCAACGCATCAGTTTATCACTCGCAGCGAATACACCCGTGTAAGATTTGCGATAAAAAACGCTTGTGCCAAGTATTTACAATCCCCGCCACGTCAAAAAAAATCGTCAACTTGAACGTTAACTTTATCTTAGTATATTCTTTTGTAGGATATATTTGTGACGTCACAGGCAAATATGATTACGTGTTCTACGTATCATCTCTTGCGTCAATGGTTTGTGGGTTTGGGAGCATTCTACTCTACGCTGTGGATAAAGCGAGACACAAGGATGGCGATTCACCACTGGACAAGACCATAGAAATATCTGTGATTACTAAACCTTAACACGTTAGCGTCTAAATGATATGAATACAAGTACATATAACGTCATCTCATATACGTCACTGTTGATGACCTCGTTTTCATGGTACCACACCCTTTGTCGTAATCATTATTTCATGTGTCGTTTTTAGCTCACGTGAGCACTTTTTGTTCGGCGTCAGTCCGTCCGTCTGTCTGTAAACTTTTTACATTTTCTTCTTCTTCTTCAGAACCACTTGGCCAATTTCAACCAAACTTTGAACAAAGCATCTTCATTAGGTGAAGGGGTTCAATATAGCATTGAATCATGATTTTTTAAGTATACACTCTCATAACTGCAGCGGTGTGTGCATACAAATTGAGTAACGCGCGTTAGCGCGTTATGAAAATTTGTATGCACACACCGCTGCAGTTATGAGAGTGTATACTTAAAAAAATCATGATTTAATGCTTATATTTTAAATTTTTTAACTTCTTGCCTTGTCTGCAAATGTGATTCATACCTTAAAATTCCTATCTTATCCTAAGGGTAAGTTAAAGCCACAAGCGTGAACTTTGATTTTCGCTTGTGACGTTGCAGTTTACAGCGTTCAACGTTTGTGACGTCATAATAAAACTCGTCAATTTGACCTTTGACTACTTGTTGCATTTAGAGGCATTGAAAAACACAGTAGAATGTAAATGGAGATGATTAGGAATTATTGAAAAGTGTGAAATTAGGAATTATTAAAAAAGGTGACTGCACATAAGCCGAATTTTGGATCTTTTTCGGTCACTACTGAAAATTTTGACTATGATTTTCTTACGCAAACCAATGTTTATATTTTCAACCACGTGTTGAGTGGTTGAATACGAACGATAACTATGTTCTGAATATCCTTGTTTGATTAAGATAACCGCTAGACGATGAAATCGGAAAAACATTTTAAAAGATTTTCATGTTTTAACATAAATCAAACTAGGATGTGATACGAAAAACGACCAGTACTTACGTATTTTGGGAATATTATCAGTACACTTATACTTCCGCTCAAAATTTAACAGGAACTGAACAAATCTCGGGGAAGTCTCGTGAACTTTCATTCCAGCACCTCTGGATTTATTGCATACTTAGCAACGATAAGGAAAACATTTCGAACACATTCGCAGGGGTGACAAAATTAACTGGTGTTAGAAATCACGTGAATTATATTATTAAACAGGAATATATACCGTTTACAACAAAGAACGCGAGCATGAGAAGAAACTGTTTTTCCCCTTTGTTTAACGATGAACGCATGTTTGTCTATTGATCTGCTTTTGACATCAATTTATACGCATAAATATACAATTACCATTAAATGAAGAACAAATCAAGACAAAATTACGCTGACTAAATATTAAATCTGTAAAAAGTAGGAGTCCTCATTACTCTATGGAGGATCAAGAAAGTGTAATGACCCCTATCTATGAAAACGACTTCGTACTTTGTAATATGAACTTTATATCAATGTAATTACATAAAGTTGCAGTTAAGACGTCGACATTGGCAATCCTACATTTAAAAATTTTAGTCGCAATTTTTAAAAACGCAGTCACCCTTTGTTGGTATTTTTCAAAAATCTTCTTCTCAAAAACCATTTGGCTAGAAAAGCTGGAACTTGTGTGGAAGCATCTCAAGGTAGTTTAGATTCAAGGGTTTTTTCTTTCTTCAAATCATTATCCCTGGGAGTAGGAGAGGGGCACAATAGGAGGTCCAATTTTTACGTAAGAATATATGGAGAAATATCTTTAAAAATCTTCTCAGCAACCAATTGACCAGGAATGCAGTTACTTATGTGGAAGCATCCCAGATAGTGTATGGTAATTCTTTTTCAAATCATGATCCCTGGATGTAGGCGGGGGTCAAACTTTACAAATGATATAATATATAGTATTACTTATATACAAGCATTTTGAAATTCTGTTGATTTTCAAGATCTTCTAGAGAATTGCAATGCTCAATATGTGATTTGACTAAAAATCACCCTGTTAAGAATATCTGGAGAGAAAAAAATCGAAACCCTTTTATACAAAAACCTATTCTACTACACTGTTTTGATTTTTTGTATACTAGAAAGACTCCATAAAACTGATTGTATTATGGCTATTGTTGCTCAGGTGAGCGATGTGGCCTTTGTGCTTCTTGTTTTTGTATATATAACTCTATTTATTTAGTCAACATTAGTTTTAAATTATGAGCTATATCCTGTTTCCCAATGGTCTGCCGTCAATATTCATTTTTTATTTTTTTTTTTTACCTTTTTTCCCCTTAGAACCAAGTGGACAATTCAAATTAACGAAATATGACACAAATCATCCGTGAAAGTAAAGGGACTAAAGGGTCAACGTCTTTTTAGGGAGATAAGTTAATTTTTAGTAAAAAACTGAAATAAGGACGGTTGTGAAAATGATTTTTTTTCTTTTTTGAAAATAAATTTAATACAAAAAAAATGTATTAGTTACTACAACCAAAATTGGTGCAAAGCGTTACAAAAAAACAGGTACCGGTAGTTCAAATTGGTAATCAATAAATGCTAATATCTTTTGTAGCGTGTTGTAACTAAGGTATAGGTTTTAAAATCTTCAAATTGACATCTCGAACCGAAAACCGGATTATGGAGGGTTGCTAGATTCAGCATAGAAAAATAATGGGGAAATCTTTCAGTTAGAAATGTACAATTTGTAGGAAAATTATATTATTAATAACACCCTTTATGTGTGCATGTTTAAACACATTTTGTTGTTTAAATGAACCCCGTGATTTTTATAGAAAATAAGGAGAGGTGTTAAGTTGTATAGTATACGATATAGATACGTTATCTACATTGAAATGTTTCATCTTATATTCTTTGCACTTGTTACTGTTATATATATTTAATTAAAATTATTTATTCGAATTCAGTCTTTCTTAGTTTTTTTTTTAAATTTAGCATATTCGCAAAATTACGAAAGGAAATGCATGTCTATAAATTATCAATGGAATTCAATTCAAACTAGAACTGTCCTAATGGGACTAATACCCCCGCTAAGCTAATTTCAAACGGGACAAATAATTGAATTGAATAATAAAGGTTTGGAACACATACAAAAAAAAATTTCTAGAATTGTCAAAAAAAAAAAAATTAGTTAACAAAGAAAAATTAAAATCAAAATTGTCAGAATTTCACTGTAAATACATATCTATAACAGTAATACATTTACAAATGTATGTATTTGATGATATATTTTTTTAATTTAATTGATTTAAAGAAAAACCAACAAAATGACAATAACCCCTCCCTTTGCAGTGAATAGAAATACCGGTAGCCAAGCAATGCTCTTCTGTTGATAAAACTTTCAATATCTTTCTAATAAGAGTCTTGACAGATGCAATTAGTTGTTTCAAATTTTCCTCACTTTCTCCTATGGCACAATGGAACTCCATATCAGAAAATTGATCCCATAGGACTATGATTTTCTTTGATGAACTTGTTAAATTTAATAAACTCCCAAAACATTACCATAATTACCATACCATGTAAAAATATGTAAAAAAGAAAATTTAATATTACAAACAATTTTAAAATTGCCAAAACAGTAATTTTAAGTTTCATTTAAATTAATGCCCAATAGGGTCACTTCATCAATTTACTTGACAAATAAATTTAAACAACCTCTAGAAATAGTTTAACTTCTTTATTAATAATTATATTATTTATTTCCTTATAATGATAGACCTTTTGGTTTACATGAAACAGTTTTAAAATAGCCCCAAAACCATCACCCACTTTACAGATTATCAATTTCCCCTAAACACATGCTCCATCTGAACCATGGCTCAGATAATGGCTCCCTTGGGACAAATGAATTCAGCCACACTTGTTTCAGATGTTCTTATTAGCTCCTAAGAATTTATCATTGACAAACAAAAACTTTGCATTGTCAGTTGATAGAATACTTATAAAAAATAAATTTTTTTTATTAATTAAGACATAAAGACAAAAAACTCCATCTGGATGTATTTATATAAATATATTTTAGAGTGTTTTCTATTAATTAATAAAATCTGTAAGGATTACCTCCCTTACTTTTCAACATTAGTGTACAATATATAGAATAAGGAAAATGAAAACTGTCATAAAATCATTAAATCTTGTCTGATCTTAAAAAAAATTGCAGGTGCACATCTTCAGATGGTGTTCAACATATGTACAAATTTTCAAACTGTTCCATGCAGTAATAAAAAATTCTATAGGGGGGACAAAGTTGCGTCTACAGACAGACGGACAGGGTGAAACCAATATACCCCCCTAAACTTCGTTTGCGGGGGTATAATTAAATTAACAAAACCCTGTAAAAAAGCACTCTTGTTGAAGTATACAAAGGCAGTAAAGACCACATAGCGTCCAGACAAGATTATGCTCTTGGCTATGACCTTGACCTACGAACCCGATTCAGTCATTTCACACCTATTACTTACAGCCAGTCTTGGCATAAAGTCTAGGTAAAAAGGAAAAGGACAAGGAAAGAGAAAATATGATCTGGGCATCACTTGTCAGACAAACTGGTTACGGGTACACTGAGCAGGACACTTTACGCATGTTATTAATGAAAATCCTGATCATATACTTCACACATGGAATAATTAACACAAAAGTAGGCAACAAAATAGAATTTTATTCATAAAGCAAAATTCTTGGCAGCAAACAAAGTGTTTGTACAAAGCTCTATAAAGTGTAAATAAGTTTTGAAAACAAAAATAAATCTTGAGATTCTTTAACTACCATAATTGTTTATGCTTCCCACTTGATAAACTACAGTTTACAACCGAGAGATCAGTAATGATCCCACATTTTAAGAATGGCAGACAGCCCTGTACAAAAAGTTTTTTTTTTGGTTTTTTTATTTCTATCTGTCTGGCATTTAATATAAAGTCAATCATCCTCAATAATAGGACAGCCTGAGAAAAACTGAACATACATTGTATAATATTCTTTTCACTCAACAATAAACATCTATATTTGCAGAATTTACACACATTTGTTCATATACAGAAATGCTGGCGAAAACAAAAATTGGAATTCATGTGAATATATAAAGGCAGTGGAATTAGATGGAAATAATTTATTGGGTACATGACTTCCAGGCTTATACGCATAGGCAGTAAGATTAAAACAATGATTCACAGCTAAGGGTGTGGATAAACAATATGATTAAATGGACATGAATCTCATGTTGGTGAACACATATACGAGTATATGAACAATAGGATTGTATGAACAACGTATTGGCAGTAGAATAGACTGGAATAGAATACACCTCGTTAAAACAAAGAGAACATCAATGTACTACAAAATTATTATTGTGCTATCAACATACAAGATACAGTAAATATAACAAAAACAACCATCCAAAATTATAATGATTCAATACATATTATTTCTATATAGACTTGTAAATGGTAATTATTAGCACTTGCTACCTAGCACTTATAATGATCAAGTGTCTTCACAAAAATAAGACATTTGTTCAAGAGCACAACTTCTGTCTCTTACGACATTTTCCTGAATCACAAAGCAGTGTATTACACTTTGGTCAAAATATTTAATCATATTTCAATATGATGAACACAAAAAATGACTTAATAAAGCAAGTAATGGCCACTTTTCAACTAAAGATCTCCAGTTGTGTGACTTAAGTGAGTAAGCTCAGGTTGAACTAAAGCAAGTAATGCCAGTCTATAGCTGAGGCAATAACAAGTTTAGAACAAAATACTGTGGAATCCTTAGAATTCGTGGTGGCTCAATTATCGTGGTATTTGTGGGTAAGCCTCCCCTACAATTTTAAATCATCAATGAAAATAATTTTAGAAAGAGTTATCTTTGTTATTTAACAGTAACCGACACATCCACGAAATTACATTCCTGTGATTGAGCAAACAATTCACAATCCACAAAAATTGAACCCCACGAATTGAAATGACTCCACAATAAATGTAAATTTTATACAAAAAAAAGTTAGTTTTGTGGTGATTAGTTTCTGATTAGTAAACTCAAGTTTACAACTGAAGCAAGTAATGCCCAGTGAACAGCTTGATCAGCACTTTCCCAGGACCAGGGCCAGTAACGCCATTCTGACATACATCCCGTTCTCTGCCTGTCTGAAGTACGCCGCGCGAGGATCCGAGTCTAACTCAGGGCTGAAATAGAGCAAAGATGAACATCAGTCAACTATATTTTTGGTCAAGATCTTCTACGTTGATGAAATAATCTTTTACAAATAAAAGCTGAACACTACTCATAAAAGGCATTGTCCCCATAGTTCTCTCTCCATGCCGCTATCCCACCAACCCCTATATAGGCCAAAGACTCCTTACAAGTTCATAGTATTTTGCTGTAGAGGTCTCATCTCATATCACCATTTTACTCAGTTACCCGCAATAAAATCATCAAATTTCATACCAGGACAAATGCCAACAAATATACAGGTCAATGCATTAAATGTAAACAGAAAATGCACATAAAACAACAAACAAAAGTACAAAATGTCAGACAACACAAGGAATATTTCACGTCTGCCATGAGGTTCAGGTGTGCAATCAGGTGTAACAAAATCAAAGGGATTATATACCCATGTACTGGTACCTCTTTATGAGTAGTGTTCAGCTTCATTATATCTACTTGGTCAATGCATTGGATAAGAACTAGACATGGTACTTACTGAATTTCGTTGACCCGGGGTAGCGGATGCATCACAACCATCTTCTTCTTGGCCTTCCTCATTGTCTCAGGTACAATGACATACTGACCACACACCTTAAAGAGAAAACACACAATGGATTATAGATACCAGAATACAATATTTTGTGCCAGATTCTTAAAACTTACTTAATAAGGTGCTGATACAACATGTTGTTGTCTAAAGTTAATCAGTAGTAATAAGCTAAAGCGCATCTCCTTGACTCAGATCAGAACTTTCTACAGAGAATTTCAGAGACTCCAGTTCTGAGAATCATCATTTCAAGGTCAACAACTCAAAACACATCTGATTTATTGGAATTTTTAGCATGCATACCAATGCTGAAGAAAGAGAGTTCCTTTTCCAGTTTTTGTTTACAAAAATAAATAAAAAAATAAATAAAAATAAAATAAAAAAAATAACAACTAAAATTCCAAGACTTAATTTCAGAAAGGACTCCTTTTGTAATCATTTAAACTTCATATTTTGTCCTGAATCCAAACGCCTTATTTTATGAATAATTATTATTTATAACAAGAGGCCAAACAATTTTTTAAAAGATACACCCTTTCGAAAATTGGCAATGATTTTAATACCTCTCAATTACAGAACCAATTCGGACAGACAAAATTGACAAACTAGCAAAAAGCAAGCCAAAATATTTTTACATTCAAATACGCAAGTCTTTCTGATTTATTTTGTGGTTTTTAATAATCTCCTGAAACATTTTTGTTTGAAGATACTTCACTGAAAACACACAGTAATAAAACTGCTATTTGGGTCTCTCTGACAAAAATGCCAAGAGGTTTAGAATTGAATCAACATTTTCTAATATGACACATTATCATCGAATTAATATTCCTGAATCAGATCAGAACTTTCTACAGAGAATTTCAGAGACTCCAGTTCTGAGAATCATCATTTCCAAGGTCTACAAATTTCATAAATTAAAAGCATTTCCAAGGTCTACAAATTTCATAAATTAAAAGCATTAGTTCACTTTGCATCGACACAAAATTTAACTGGTATCCTTGTCTTTATGAAGCCAAAATGTCCAACACTGGTATGTTCGCAAGAAATTTAAATGTATAAACCTCTGCAAAGTATGTTTATATAACTTCCAATTTTATTTTACCAATACAGTATTTAAAAGTATTGGTCGCAGGTATTACAAATGTTAAAACCTTATATAATATGAAGGTTTGATGGTCAATAAACTTCCTTTGAGAGAGATCTACCAGGTACCTTAAAATTTTAGAAATATTTCTTAAAATCATCAACTATTAACTATTAAAAGTTAAAGAAAAAATTCTATCTCTTTGCTTTAAAATTGTAACCTTTATTAATGTAAAATGCATCTCCTAGACTCAGATCAGAACTTTCTACAGAGAATTTCAGAGACTCCAGTTCTGAGAATCATCATTTCAACGGTGACCCATTTTCTTGATTAAAACTATCCGGTTATTCATGTAGAAAGAAAGAGAAATTAACCTACACCTTTGTAGCACTGGCACTTCATTTATCTATTCCGACTAGTTCCTTTAACCATTATTTCTATAATTTTGACTCTCAAATCATTATTCTCATCATTGAAATAATAATTCTATAGTTACCCCTCCTCTCTTTGTAAAAAAATCTATTCAACTGATATATACTTTACCCTTATAAATAATTAAAAAAAAAAGAAGAGAAAATAAGAGGGAAGAAGATTTTTAATCAATATATATAACCTTACTACAAATTAATTGTTTGTTTTCATAAATATTACAATTTTCTTAAAACCCATATTTATTTTTATCCTAGATATGAAAAATCCTTGACTCAGATCAGAACTTTCTACAGAAAATTTCAGAGACTCCAGTTCTGAGAATCATCATTTCAAGAATTCAAACCATAAAAAACAAATTCATAACAATTCCAGTTATTGAATGAATTCATAATAACTTGATATTAATCACATTTATAAAATCTCTCATTACCTTTGTTATTAAATTTTGGTTTCTTGTGTTTAAAACTAATGCAAGTTAAGTCTTAATCCTAGATACTGTTTGTGAAAAAACAAAATTAACTCAAATTTTCAAATATGCAATCAAACTATCATGTTTAACTTAACAAAATTGGAATGTTTGCAGGCTAGCAAAGACATCTCTTCTCGTAGTATCATTCCACCTTAAAATTACCATGAAATAATACAAAATTGCGTAATCTCTCATTTTATTTTAAATCAAATTAACAGAATTAGTATAAATCAGTTCATTCAAAGCATTGCTTGTGTTCTCTCACTGATGTTCAAGCACAGAAAATGGTGTAATCATTACTGTTTATACAATCTGTAAAATTCAAACAAAACCCTTTTTCCTTGTTGTTGGTTTGTACTCTGAATTACAATATATATAGTATATCTATTCAAATTAATTATTAAAATAGACCTTGTGAGATGATTTATAACCATATGTGTATTGGTATTGAATAGTCCAATAAAACTTATTTCAAAACTGACAGTACTGTATTTTATAAAATCTATAAAATTTGATGCCAAATACAATTAATAATTAAACCACTGTTCTAATGTTTTTTTTTTCAATGAGAAAGGTTAAATTGCTGAAGAAAACATGGATTATACACAAATTTCAAAGGAAACTAGGAGACCATTCAAAAATATACAAGCACAGACAAACTGGACAATAAATCAATCAGCCTTTTGCAGAGTGCATGCTGTTCACAGAATGTCTCTGGTTTCATGGACGACCATGGACTCACTCTATACATGTAGATTTAGTGGCAAAATTCAACGTAGCAGTTCATTCAAAGCATTGCTTGTGTTCTCTCACTGACATTCAAGCACATATATATATGTGTAATCATCACTGCTAACTTTGCTTTAATTAAAGCAATCAAAGTTAATCACCTCAGACCTTGTTCATTTTAAAAACTGTGAACACTGGATCCAATTTCTGTCCAATTTCTCTCACTGATATTGGAGAGGTATTTTGCCCCCCCCCCCCCCCCAATAGGTTACCAGTAGTTTGTTTAGCATTATTTACTGTTTTATATATGCATAGCAAGTCATCATAATATTGGTATATACTTATGCAGATAACCATAAATGGCACCGAGTTGCCTGCATTGCTGTTTCATCTTTTTAATTAAAAAAAATCCACAAAATCTGAACTGCTCAGTCTATGTTAGTTCTTTAACAGTATTTAAATCACCAAGAAAAAAACATAAAAGGTTCATTCTTACAATAAATAAAAGATCAATGTGACATTGACCTTGCAGAATGACCTTGAACTATAAAATAATCATTAATTTACAATTTTGAAGAAAAAAAAAATTGTAGATAGACACAAATCATATCCAGACCTATACTGTCAGGCAAACAACTTTCAGCAAGGCGTACTGTATGCAGCCAAGTCATCAGAGTGCCACAAAAGAACACCACAAAACAGATAGTACTTGTGGACCTCAATCAAATCAATTAATACAGGGAGGAATTACCTGTACTCAATCAGGTAACATGCAGTTTAGTTTGAGAAGTTAGCAGTTCATTCAAAGCATTGCTTGTGTTCTCACATGGATCATTCAAGCACAAAATTTAGTAATCATTACTGCTAAAATCAAGGGCTTCTCTGCATCGCAGCAAATGCTTTTTTTTACTTTCCCGAACTCTCATAACCTTTGACCTCTCACCTTTTTGTACTCCTCCTCACTGACGAATCTCTCCTTTTGTATACGAGTCATGTACAAAACATCAGTGTCGGATAAGACGTCCTCTAGAGAAGTGAACTCTGCCTGCACAATCAAAATTCCATGGATTAGTCAAACTTGTCATTGTTTATCAGGCTATAGTGGCACTTGATGTTGTGAAATCAGATAATAGGTTGTCAGTAATTCACTTCCACAGTTATATTTCAGTACAGGTCTGTGAAAATTATCATCACTCAACTTAATACATCTACACCAAAACTTTACCTATTATAGATAGAAATGTTCACACTGCGTCATACTAAAGAATTTAGGACAAAGTCGTAAATATGTTTAGTCTCATGGAATGGTATTTATTGAATAAAACTAAAATAAAACCATTTAATATATAGAATTATTTTGATTTTCATAAACATATTTTACAGCCATTAGAATAAAACATTGATTAGTTTGTGATTAATTAGCATTTATTAATTTGGTATTAAGTTCTTTTATACTACACAGCCCTGATCTAAGATACATCAAAGATTCAGGATTTGTGAACATTAAACAGGTAATCCCCCCCCCCTCCTTTTCTATCCGGCTATATTTTATTTACCTGGGATACTCCTTTGGCTGTGACATCTCGTTTTACATCCTCTGGCATTTTCAGAGATTCTGGTGACACGTAACACAGATTGACTCTGTACTGCGTCAACAGTCGCGCCAGTGAGTGAACTGTCCGGCCATTTTTCAGATCACCAACCATAGTAATCTACAAGTACATTGTACATTTATAGAAAGATGTGATGATATTTTAATTAAATGTACATGTACTGTTAAATGGGAGATCTGCTCGTTTTGATCTCAATGCTGGTCAGAAAATTATTCCTTCTACAGATGTTTTTACTTTCAGGACAGGTCTGTGGTGTCATCATTTCAGCACAAAATCAAAACCAGCAGCCTACATTTGCTGTACACATAATGTGAATGTATTACATTTGTTTGTGTATTTTCTTCAGCGTTTTCTGCCAAAAGCAGCTTTCTCAAAATGAAGTAAATTGTTAATACCTATACTTGTACAAAAATAAGTACTTTCAGAAATTGGCTAAATTAAATTCACACTAACTTATTGAAAAAATATTTTCCACGAAATATTGTGCATACTAAATATAATGAGTTCAAAGTAATTGTAGTGGTGGTGATCAGTGTACATGCTAATTCAGTATAATACATGTACACAGTAATCGTCAATTCAACTGACATCATTCAGGTTGTCTCGGGCATTTCATACATAATGACTTTTATTTTATTACAGTTTATAGAGAAAAGAAATTACTGTGTTAAATAGATTTTTTATTAATAACAGGCAAAATTTAAATTTTTTAAAAATAATTTTAATGAGCATTGATTCAACAGTTTCAATTGGCAAAATAAAGCAAGGCTAAGCAATGAAAAGAAATCTATTACTCATTCAAGCTAAAAGCAGGCTTTCCTTATCTAAGCAATATATCTCAGTGCATGCATGTCATCAACAATGATTTTAGTGTAGCATTGGTCAGAAACACTCATCTCACCACTGTTTTATTTCAGGACAGGTCTGTGAAAATATCATCATTCCAATGCTGGAGCTTCAATACATTCCAATTCATTTATTTACAGTCAAAGCATCAAGACAAATGACAAACAACATTGAAACACATTGCAACATTCATCATATTATAAAAGGACATACGTTATAGCCTTTAATACATGTAAAATTGCAGTAGTAAATATAAGATCTACGCAGCCTAGCTATCAAGCTCTAACCCCTCGCCTGTCTACAGGTACTCACCGTGAGGCCGTTGACGGTTCCGATTTCCTCCCGTATGGTGAACACGTCCAGCAGAGCCTGTGTGGGGTGTTCCCCCACTCCATCCCCGGCGTTGATCACGGGCTTCCTACACATCTTAACAGCCTCCTGTATAAGATAACTACCTTGATGACTATCAGCTATCACCTACCTCTATAAAAAAACTGTAGGGTATCCTACAGAGATTTACAGCCTACTTTACAAGTGAACAACCTTGCAAATTTTTGTTTATCATTACCTCAAACATTTCACAATCAAAGTAATTTATCTATAATCAGTTTTCATGAGTAAACAACCTTAATGGCAATCAGCGTTATCATTATGAAGAGCCACTATGTTTTTACCGTCATGACACCAGGGGTGGGGTGCCGCATCACAATCACGTCTGAATACCCGGCCATCATCATCACAGAGTCTGAAATACAGCAACATCTCATCTTACATACAGGTAATGCAATATTGACAAAAATTCCTTCTACAATAATGCAAAAAATAAGAGATTTTAAGCCTTAACGGCAGTACTGACCATGGAGCGACTCTCCTTTCTGGAGGGACGACATTGAAGACTCCAGGGTGACTACACTACCCCCCAGTCTCTGCATGGCCGCGGAGAATGAACAGCTCGTTCTTGTGCTGACCTCAAAGAACATGGAGGCCATGACCTTACCCTACAGACAGACATAAGCTTGGTAAATAAAGAGAGGATGTGTAACAAGATTCACACAGACCAAAGTATTTCTCTTAAAGCAAAGTATAAGGAATTGTAAACTATTATAAATTACATAAATGATGACAGGTAACTAGTAGCTATAATGCCGACAGGTAATTCCGTTACCTTGAGGATGTAGTCCAGGGGGCGGTCTCTCAGCACAGCTACTCTGAACTGGTGGGCCAGGTTAAACAGGGAATGTAGCTGTTCAAAAATACAAAATGCTATCAGTCTGTGTTTACTTGTAGTCATGGTACAATTATGTACAGGGTACTTTGCATTTTGTTGTTTATTTCATCTTCCTTTTTCATTTTAATTTTCACACTTAATTAACCTGATTAATCTCATGAGAGTACTTAAGTTTACCTGGTCCTTAGTGAAACTTTTCACAGACAAAATGTGATGTCCTGTGACTCCCTGGGTGTAATACGGCATCCCTGGGGGCTGCGGAATTCCATGAGGGACAGGGGGAAGGAAGGCTGGGTCCCGTCGTCCATAATCACCCGCTGATAAGTCACGCTCCCGGTATTCTGCAAGGATTCTTAGTTTAGCAATTCTTGTTTAGATCTTGAAAAAAAAAATGCCACATTTACGCCAAAATACTGAGTGTTAGTCAAGCAGATACAGCAATTATTGTTCTTTCCTGTATGTCTAGCAATGTCTACTGGTTCAGCATGAAGAAGCTAGTTCTTATCCCAAGATTAGTAACCCTCTCCTGCTCACCAAGTGATTTAATACAGATGCATTACAGCCACTTGAGTTAGTTTCTGTCTATATACAGTATTTATTATATTCATAAATAATAACCAAATAAAAATTCCTTGACCTTAAAATAATACGGAAAGTAATCGTAAGTTTTTCTATACAAATAAAGAAAATTTTGGACCTTCCACACTACAAGTAAAGAAATCTAATATTTTGCTTTGTAATGGTACTCCAAATTGTGCAAGAAAAGAAATAACAGTAAATAAGCCATGCATCTGACCACTACACAGATATCGATATGCACAATTTACAACTACATATAGATCATAGTACCAGGTTCTGGTTTAGTAGTCTCAGGAAAATCATGTAATGCTGTTTGAAAAAAAAGAAAAAAGAGATGATGTGAAAAAAAACACACAGGATAACTACCTCACTCAAACAACTCAGAGCCGTGTATAGTAGGGCTGCGTAAAACACTTACCGTAACTCTGATCCACCAAACGGGGGCGCGAGCGGTCAGACAGGTGGGTGTGGATCAGTTTGCGGGGGCTGGAGGGTTCAGACGAGGGTTGGGAGGAGCCAGTGAAGGAGATCGGGGGGATCTGAACATGCAGTTGGTCCCCTGATCCAAGTGGGGCAGCAGTTTGCAAGACATAGCTTTTGATATCCGACCCAAATCCTTTAGGAACCAAAATCTAGAATACAAGGAATCTAATTCAAGAAACACAGATCACCCATATAAGAGTAATGAAATGAAACCTGTACTGATATTTGAAATGAAAAGTAAATTTGCCTAATTTATTCATCATTTAGCAAATACAATACATTTCAGATCGTGCATGTCTACCATGATCTAATATCTGCATTGGTCAGAAACACTCATCTCATCACTGTTTTATTTCAGGACAGGTCTGTGAAAATATCATCATTCCAATGCTAGAAAGGATTTCTTATACACTTCAATATTTTGTCATCACCATGTTGGCACTCAGTCAAAAATACAAGACAAATGACAAACAGCAGGTTTTACATTTCAATATTTTTGTCAAATTTCAATTGTAATGGTAGAATCTGGGACAGCCAAGGTTGTTAAAAACATGCATAAAAAGGAATCAATTGCAGCACAGTCGCATATCACATTCACACCTCATTTTCAATGTAGGCCACCTCTCCCCGCAGAACAGTCCTCATGACTTTACCGACCACCTTCATGCCTGCAAAGGGAGTCCATTTTGATTTGGAGTAGGTCATGTGATCAGGTATGGTCCAATGGTGTTCTAGATCCACCTCAATGTACGTATCCGGCTGATCCGGCAGACTGAAGATCTTTTTTGGATTTGTATGAAGCTTGGCAACCAAGTCCTGTTCAAAACAGTGGATAGATAAGCTCAACAGGAAAACCAAAACACTGTTCTGTACTTAAATACCTACTAAAATTATCATGAACTATGTTATCATTTATATTCTTGGTTGCTCATTAATGCTCAATTTTCGTTTATATCATGAGTACCCTTCACCCACAAATTAAGAAAAATTATTCTTATTTATTATTCACATAAAAGAATTCCTAAAATCAAATCTCCACAAAATGGCTTGAATTTAATAGTTTCCAAAACCTATGAAAATTTTTTCATGACATTTGTCCTTGACAATAACCTCTATGGTCAGTCTCCCATCATGGACAGCTGTCAGTAGCAGGGGCAGCATGGTCTCCAGCCCAGGGAAGCCTGGCGGGGGCTTAGCGCTGTTCTTCTCCTCCACTGCATGGGGAGCTGAAACAATCCATTCAATCAGAATAATTATACTGGACAACATTAGAAACTTTAACAATAAAATTGTCCCCAGGAATCTATCAAAGATCTGTATTTGCAACCATACAATTCCTCTATAAAGAGGGACTGCGGTATCTGTATGGTGTTGAGCATTATTCATATTAATAAATAGATTTTGACTTGAGATTTTACCATGATCTGTGGCAAAGCAGTCAATGATGTCAATGTTCTCCCACAGAGTATCTTGATCCTCAGTTGTTACCAGGCACGGCCTGACCTGACCTCTACTCTGACCTATCCTATCAAGGTCGTCAGAGGTCAAGAACAGGTGGTGAGGGGCCACTTCACAGGTTACAGCTAACCCTCTCTCCTTGGCTGCTTTTATGACCAATATCTGAAACACAAAATAGGGATATGAACATTTCTAATTTACAGGTAACATTCCTGTACATACTCAACACATGTTGTGGTAATTAATCTGTCATTAATTAACTTTCATCATTAAATGTTTAAGAGGTTTTCACTAGTATATCGTAGGATAACCCACCTCCTCTTTCCTTGCCACGTGACAGATGTGTACGGACCTTTTGTACAGTTCTGACAGCAAGATCACCGCGGCCGTGTGTGTTCCCTCTGCGTGGGCACAAATTGGCAGGTGTTTTGGCCAATGCTCAAAGTGCTGTACATTACAAGAGAGTTCAAATTAAGCATATGCAAAAAACAACACATTCAATAGTCCATCAACTGAAAGGGGCATTATAGATTTATTAGAAAATCAAATATCTTACTCTTTATATTCTCAAAATACTTTGTATATTACTGGACAAATGTTTTAACGATGAAAACTGTGTTTTTTATTACCTTCATCCAGACTGATAAGTCATTCAGCTTTAGAGTTGTGAAGGTCTCATTTAGGTACATCTTCAGGGCACAAGCTTTGGGCGAGATAAGTGGTAGTGTGGTATAGTTATCACTGCTGGCTCCAAGGAATATCCCATAGTCACAGCGAGCTCCAAGTCTGGCCAACTAAAACACAAAATATCTCCTACATGAATTTCAGATCTTGCTTGTACAATTTGATGCAATTTGAGGCAAGTCTTGTAAGATCTCCTTCAAGAATATCAGATTTCGCTTCACAATTTTTATGCCTAAATGATTTATAAAATAATATGAGACAGAAGAAGAGAAATTGGCCAATAATTTCCTTGCCTTTTGGGTCAGAGTGAGGGCTGCCTCGTCCACTGTTGGGGGGTTGGTGTTGGGCATGGCCAGGATCATGGTGATACCACCAGCCAGGGCCGCCGAGGTGGCACTTGACCAGTCTTCTTTGTGGGTGGCTCCCGGCTCTCTAACATGGACATGCACATCAATCAAACCTGTAAAGAAATAATATAAAACACTCATGCCAAAAAAAAACTAGTGGGTATTGTTTTTTTACAAAAAAAACACATGTCTCCCCTTCTCCCCAAGGATTGTTATATGGGGCAAATTTAACAATTGAAAAAGAATGATGTCAACTATATGTTACCCAGACCCAGACAAATTTTTATTATCTTTTTCTTAATTTGACCTTGAGTAAAACATGGTGAATGTCATATATAAATCAAAAGTACACCTAAGTGTATTATTATTGTTCTTTGTTTAAAGTTTGAAGTCCTTCTGTCAAAGTATATTCAGAATTGAACAATGAAGTTTTTTCTAATTTGTCCTTGAAATAAAATGCTTAGGTCAAGGTCAAAAATTTTGATAAGGTTCAACTAGATTATATACCATCTATCCATGATACAAGGTAAAAGTCTGTATGTTAAAGGAGTCTTGTGTTATGGTCCGGACAATATTTTTTGTGAAAAGCCTGACCTTTAAAAACAAAATAGGTCAAGATCAAAACTTTTGGTGAGGTGCACTCCTTCTCATTACCATCTACCTATGTTCCAAGTTTGAAGTCTTAATGTCAAAGGGTATTAAAGTTATGATCCAGACAAAATTTTATTATTTTTTTCTTAATTTGACCTTGAGTAAAACAAGGTCAAGGTCAAATATATTTTTCAATAGTAAACCTAAGTGTATTATTATTGTTCTTTGTTTAAAGTTTGAAGTCCTTCTGTCAAAGTATATTCAGGAGTTGAACAATGAAGTTTTTTCTAATATGACCTTGAAATAAAAATTCTAGGTCAAGGTCAAAAATGTTGGTATGGTTCAACTAGGTTATATACCATCTATATATGATACAAGTTAAAAGTCTGTATGTTAAAGGAGTCTGGTGTTATGGTCCTGACAATATTTTTAATTAAAAGCTTGACCTTGAAGAGCAAAATAAGTCAAGGTCAAAAATTTTGGTGGTGTGCACTCCTTCCCAATACCATCGACCTATGTTCCAAGTTTGAAGTCTTAAAGGGTACCTGCAGTGCCGGTCAATTTTTGATATAATGGAGATCTATGTGTAAAAACATCATCCTGAAAATTTTACAGCGATCGCATAAGTAGTTTTCGAGATATTTGGGGAAAACCCGATTTCACACCTGAACGAGTTTTGAATCAAGCCGATTTGGCGCGAGATGAACTGTGACGTCACGGGGTCAACGCCGCTGTATGAGAAACAGGAATATCGTATGAAAACTGTTCGTTTTCTTGCATTGTTTTATCGATATATGAACATTTTTTTCTGTTGTTTTATTTCCTTAACAACCCTGGATGACTAATTATACTGTTGGTTGAGTTTAACCCGTATTTTATCGAACAAAAATGCCGAATTCGGACAATTGTTTGCTTCATGAGTTTCGTCAAATGTGTAACACATTTTACATATAAATGCACACCATATGTAGCAAAATGACAATTAATCAAAGCATTATTGTTATAAGAAACATATTTTGTTAATATTGTCATTCTTTCGAATGATTTCTCAGTGACATTATTAACTGATTAAAAATATTGATAATACATAATGATATTTCGTAAAAGGTAACTCGGGGTCTATTCCTCGTATAAGGCATAAAATTACAAATGATGTCGCCCGATTATTCAATAATATTGATATCGGACCAATAACAATCAAAATAGTATGCATTCTTTAACAAACAAACACGGGATTATAAACGGATCAAGGCGAAAGTCCAAGATGGCTGCACCATTAAGTCTGTCTCGTATTCTTTTTAAAATACGATAATGGAATTTAATTTTACATTTATTTACATCCTTTGTCAAAATGTTCCAGTTTATTCAGATTTCATAATGATTCGTTGTCAGTATTACGGAGTTATAAAGCGTTTAATTGCTGACCATAGCGCTCGAAAGAACGTTGTACTTTATTAAATAAGAAATTATAAAGAACAACGTAATTACTTCCGAAATAATAACTTGTTCACATAAAAAAGGTTTCAATTGCTGAATTATAAATTTAGTCATTATTAAGTGATTAGATAAGTAACAATAAAGGCATTTACTTCGAACATTAGTTTTACTATTTAATAGTATCATGCATGATTCTTTGATCACTGATGGACGCACTATATATACACGTTTTAGCTGACGAATGCTTGATTTTACACAGTCTAATTTATTTCTCTGTTTTATCTTTTAACAATTGAGTAGCTAATTATACACAAATCAATTTACCCGCCTAGAGGTGTGAAACCCTCTCTTCGTTCACCAGACTCGTGTACCTTGTGTATACATACCCCAGATACACGTGTGTCTGGAGCAGTGGCTTCGTTAGTTTACCTGTTTACCTGTGTCATTGTCTCGGATCACTTGTGTGTGAAAGGATATTATGTAATCAAAAAATGAGTAATGAACATGAATTTGCCTATGTAAGCGTTTTAAGATATCGTATTCATCGGTAAACAGGCGACGAGAATAACAAATTTTAAAATCCTTTTAAAAGAAATCTGATTGTAATAGAATAATAACGGATACAAATTTCTAGATCTACAATACTTAAAATAACAAGATAAGTCAAAACATCAGACCTTTATCAATCATTTTGGCTGAAAAATCGAATTTAATTTGTATAGCTTTGAAAGGAAATTTCCATCCTGTTGACCTCGTGACGTCACTTCCGCTGAAGCCTCGTTATCGCCTAATTCTGTTTTCTCTTGATTAGATTTCCCAAAGCAGGTAAAAATAGCCACTTTGAAGAGGCGTAACTCCGTTATTTTTGCACCGATTTCGATGCGGTTTTTTGCATTAAATTTTGGTAAATAAACTCTTTAACATATGTTTCACATCGGCTGGGCTGCAGGTACCCTTTAATGTCAAAGGGTATTAAAGTTATGATCCAGACAAAATTTTATTATTTTTTTCTTAATTTGACCTTGAGTAAAACAAGGTCAAGATCAAATATTATTCAATAGTACACCTAAGTGTATTATTAGTGTTCTTTGTTTAAAGTTTGAAGTCCTTCTGTCAAAGTATATTCAGGAGTTGAACAATGAAGTTTTTTCTAATATGACCTTGAAATAAAAATTCTAGGTCAAGGTCAAAAATTTTGATAAGGTTCTACTAGGTTATATACCATCTATCTATGATACAAGTTAAAAGTCTGTATGTTAAAGGAGTCTTGTGTTATGGTGCGAACAATATTTTTTATAAAAAGCTTGACCTTGAAGAACAAAATAGGTCAAGGTCAAAACTTTTGGTGGCGTGCACTCCTTCTCAATACCATCTACCTATGTTCGAAGTTTGAAGTCTTAATGTCAAAGGGTATTTAAGTTACGGCCTGGACAAATTTGGATGAAGAAGAAGAAGAAGAAGAACTAGACACGATCTCGTTGCGAGCAACGAGGAGGTCTTCCGTCAGATTTTTAGAAGAGGAAATGACCTTGCCTTTCATCTTCATCAACGAAACATATCAAGAAATGCAGATGTGATCTAAAAGAGCGATGGATGAAGGATTATACACCCCATTGGAACATTAATTTGAGGGACCAATCCCATTTTATTTCATATCAAATAAGAGGTCTTTTGAATTCAATACATTTTATGTATAAAGTTTAGAATTTTGTTACCGTTCTTGATTTATCTGGAAGAGATCGTGGGAATGGATAACAAACAAGTTTTGGTTGCAGATTGTTAACCTCATTTTTTTTAGCGTGTTTTGTTCAATATTGCTTCTTAAAATTGATTTTTTTTTATTTTGGGACATTGATAATAAGTTCGGACTTAAGTTATGGTTACATATTGTTGTATACTGCTTTTTTTTTATTTTGAGATTTTGAAGATCAAAATTTTGGACTTCTGGCCCCTTAAAATCCCTAATTATGTTACAAAGGAATAAACAATTGTCATGTATAGGTACATAACATTACGATGAACATAATTGCTTCTATAAAGTATTACAAAATATTTCACAGTAAAAATATATTATTAGAATACTTTAGAGCCCTTTCGGCCCTTAATTTAAAGGGCCAGCCCCTTTTCTTGATGTGAAAAGAAAGATCTTCTTATTTTACACACATTTTGTTCAACAAGTGTTTAGAAAGTATGTACCGTTCAAGAGATATCTGGAGAAGATCATATTAGGGGCCAACCTTTATAACTCCTTTAAGGAAGTGGTTAACAAATAAAGTTATGTTTACATATTGTTGAATACTGCTTTTCAAATTTTTTTTATTTTAAGATTTTGAAGATTAAAATGTCGGACTTCTGGTTCCTTAAAATCCCTAATTAAGGAACATAGGAGTAAAAAAAAAATCATGTATAAGTACATAACATTTCGATTAACTTACCGTATTTTCCCGACGACTCGTCGATGCGGACGACTCGTCGAATTGCCCATTTTTAGCCAAAATGTTAACAAAATCCTATGATACGTCGATCTCAGACCATACGTCGATCTTATCACTTCAAAATGGCCTATATAACTGCAGTAACATTATCAGTGTATGATGCCACGATGTCACCGATATTGCTACTTATATTATTAATGATTAACATTTAAACAATTACGCTTTATACTTATGCATCAAATTTTCAAATACCGGCAATTTCTACAAAGTCGCTTGCATTTTAAACAATTCCCGATATCGCAGGTTATGCAAAACTAAACTTACTTTGTCAGAAATATTTTATTCCCAAGCATTAAAATAAGTATCCACTCTGACTATCGCCAGTGTATTCGCCATTACGTAACCAGCCACCTGTTGACTCGGCGCGTGGTCAATGTTTGTTTAACAATTTCCGGTGTCATAGGCATGCACCTGTCTCGTGTCGAACTTCAAAGGGGGATCTCAAGTGAAGAAAGCTTAGCAATTACTATGATTTAATAAAACTTGTTTACTTTGTATCCAGTAATGCAGTTACACGCTATTGTTTTACATAGACACTGTTAGAAATAGATCGATCATTTGTACGACTTGATAATGACGATATACGACATACATACGTTTCCTAAAAAAAATTATCTAACAATAATCAAAGAATTGGACAATAATTAATGAACTATAATCACTCTTATAAAGGTACTCTTTATATACACAGGGAGTGAAATTGCCGTATAGATGTCAGCCTTAGCAAGATTATATTAGCACAACCGGGATCAGCTTACCGTATAAACAATAGAGATGATAATTGCCGATTACGTATTTTAAGATTGAATTTGACCATTAAATATTTCTGATTTATACTTTCCACTAACAACTCTTTACAAATAAAATAATTAAATTTAAAAAAACATCCCCCGGACCTACTGCAATATTTTCTTCCATTCAAACTTGGTTTCAATTTTACTGCGCAATGTTATCTTCCTACTAGTGATACATAGAACCATGTGACGATGTGTTTATAAAAACGGAACGGTAAAACTTTTAATTGATTAAGGACAATGTAACATTTTTTAATAACTGTTGTTATTATTATGTATTTAAGTGTTGACAGATGAGTGAAAATGATATTTATTAAAGATGAACAGTGAATTCAACAACGTAATTTTCAATCACACAGCCAACTCAAGATGATTAAAACTAAGATTTTTAATGCTATTTTTAAAAAATTTCTGACATCGAGCCTACGACAAGTCGAACAAGACGATAAGTCGGGTGCTCTGCTTCAGAGGAAAAAAATACCGACTAATCGTCGGAAAAATACGGTAATTGCTTCTGTAATGTATTACAAAATATTTCACAATTAAAAGTTATGATTAAAAGACTTTAGAACTCTATCGGCCCCTAATTTGAAGGGCCAGCCCCTTTTTCTTGGTGTGAAAAGGAAGCTCTTGTCATTTCAAACACATTTTTTTCAACAAGTATGTAGAAATTATATACCATTCTCGAGATATCTGGAAGAGATCGTTTTAGGGGCCGACCCTATAACTCCTGTTAGGGACCGGATAACAAACAAATTATGGTTGCAAATTGTTAACGACATTATTTGGAGCATCTTTTGTTCAACATTGCTTTTCAAAATTTCTCTCCATTTTCAGATATATAAGATCAAAATTTCGGACTGCTGGCCCCTTAAAATCCCTAATTATGTTACAAAGGAATAAACAATTGTCATGTATAGGTACATAACATTACGATGAACATAATTGCTTCTATAAAGTATTACAAAATATTTCACAGTAAAAAGATATTATTAGAATACTTTAGAGCCCTTTCGGCCCTTAATTTAAAGGGCCAGCCCCTTTTCCATGATGTCAAATGGAAGCTCTTGACTTTTAAAAGTTTTTTTGTTCTACAAGTCTTAACAAAATACTTTTGAGAAAAAAGATATCCAAAGAAAACCACAAAAAAATCATGACGCTTTTTATCTCAATTTTTAGGCTCAGGCGAGCTTCGGTGTTTTTTGTCACAGAACAATGAAAATGCTTCTGTCATATCCACAATCATAGCTCTACAAACCCTGAAAATTTGAATCAAATATCTGTTTTCGTTTAGGAGAAAATCACCGGACAAGCCAACCCTCTAAATATCGTAAAAACGTCAATATCTTTAAAACGGAAATGACGTCATCAATATAAAAAATTTCCAATAAGGTTCAGATCGATATGTGTTAGTTCTGAAAGTTTCATTAAAATCAGTCAAGCCGTTCCCGAGAACTCGCGTGCACAAAAATGCGTAAGAAAAAAAAAGAATAATAATAAGGGAAACAGAAACAAAGCAATAACAAGAAGGTCTTCCGTTGGAAACGGAAGACCTTAATAAGAACTAGACACGATCTCGTTGCGAGCAACGAGGAGGTCTTCCGTCTGATTTTATAATTTGAGATATATGTTCGATCTTGATTTTGCTATTTAACAGCTAAACATGATTTAGAATAGAAAAACGGGGTCTACATTCTCAGGGCCAGATACTATTTTGTTTCAGGGGTAAGAGCTTTGTTCAACAAGTGTTTAGAAATTAAATTCGTCACCGTTCTTGAGATATCTGAGAAAAAAAAGTTTTAGGGGCCAGTCCCTGACCTCCTTATTGGAGCCGCTGAACCAAATTTTGAAGGTTGCATTTTGTAAAGTACATCATTTTGAGCATCTTTTCTTCTACACTGCATTTCAAAAATTTTCCTTTTTTAGATATAGGTGGTCATAGTTTATAGACTCTTGACCCCTAAAAAATCCTTATTCCATAACACATGAATAAATCATAACATTACTTGGATACATAACTGTAAGATAAACATATTTGCTGCTATAGCCTTTCATTAAACTTCCCTCAGTAAAGAGCTACAGATGAAAATTTTAAGAGCCCTTTAGTTCCCTAATTTTAGGGGCCAGCCCCGTTTTTTATATCAAATAAAAGGTCATTTTAATCTCAACACATTTGGTTCAACAACTGTTAAGAAATTCGTTACCGTTCTTGAGAAATATGGGAAAGAACATTTAAGGGGCTGATTCCTTAACTCCTTATAGGGGCCGTTAAACGAAATTTTGAAAATTGCATATTATTTAGTACATCAGTCAGAGCATCTTTTCTTCTTTACTGCATTTCAAAATATTTTTCCTTTCGGAGATATTGGTGATCAAAATTCTATCATTTTGGCCCATAAAAACCCCTTATTATGTAACACATGATAAAATCAGTATATTGCTTGGATACATAACTGTACGATAAACATATTTGCTTCTATAACCGTTCACAAAATATCCCTCAGTAAAGGGCTACAGATGAAAGACTTAAGAGCCCTTTCGTCCCCTAATTTGAGGGGCCAGCCCCTTTTTCTTGTTATCAAATGAAAGGTCATTAAAATCCAAACCCATTTTGTTCAACAACTGTTTAGAAATTCGTTACCGTTCTTGAGATATAAGGGAAAGAACATTTTAGGGGCCGATCCCTTAACTCCTTATAGGTGCCGTTAAACGAAATTTTGAAAATTGCTTATGATTTAATACATCATTCTGAGCATCTTTTCTTCTATACTGCATTTCAAAATATTTTTCCTTTCGGAGATAAATGTGATCAAAATTCTGGACTTTTGGCCCCTAAAAACCCCTAATTACGTAACACATGATAAAATCATTACATCGCTTGGATACATAACTGTAAAATGAACATATTTGCTTCTATAATTGTTCACAAAATATCCCTCAGTAAAGGGCTAAAGAGGAAAGACTTTAGAGCCCTTTGGTCCCCTAATTTGAGGGGCCAGTCCCTTTTTCTTGATATCAAATGAAAGGTCTTGTAAATATAAACGTTTTTTGCATTACATGTGTTAACAAAATATTTTTCAGAAAAGAGATAAACTAAGAAAACCATGACAAATTACGACGTTTTTTTAGTCTCAATTTGTGGGACCAGGCGAGCTTTAACGCCGTTTGAGCATGACAAATATGAATGCCAAATAGCACATCTATAATCTCTTGTCTACAATCCCTGAAAGTTCGAACTCAATATCTTTTACCGTTTAGGAGGAGTTCCCTGGACAAGCCGACCCTCTAAAAATCGCTAAAACGTCATTATCTCAATAACGGAAGTGACGTCATCAAAATTAAAAAATATGTATTTAGTTCAAATAAATATCTATCGGATCTAAAAGTTTCATGAAAATCGATTAAGCCATCTGCGAGAAATCGCCTGCACAAAAATGCGTAAGAAAAAAAAAACAAGAATAACTAGACACGATCTCGTTGCGAGCAACGAGGAGGTCTTCCGTCCGATTTTTAGAAGAAAATATGACATCATCGACCTTGATTTTCGACCAAAACACATGATATGGAAAAAAGAGTGGAGAACTAATGCTTTTTTGTATCACATTTTATAACTTCTCTTATATTGTGTTTTGAAATACTTGCATTTCTTCAAATTAAGATAGAAAAGATTAAACTTGTTTACCTCTGGCTCCTAAAAAACCCTTATTAGGTAACGCAAGAGAAAATCATTATATTGTTAGAATATATAAATGTATTATACCTAATTCGGCTTAAATAACCTTTCACAAAATAGCTCTTAGTAAAACGCTAACGCTTTAGAGCCCTTTGATCCCCTAATTTAAGGGGTCAGTCCCTTTTTCTTGAAATCAAATGGAAGACCATTTCATTCTGAACACATTTTGTCAACAAATGTTTAGAAATTTGTTACCGTTCTTGAGATATATGAGAAAGAAGGTTTTAGGGGCCGATCCCTTATATCCATGTAGGGGCCGTTTAACGAAATTTTGAAGGTTGCATATTGTTAAAAACATCATTTTGAACAACTTTTCTTCTGTACTGCATATCAAAATATTTTTCCTTTCTGAGATATGGGTGATCAGAATTTTGGACTTTTGGCCCCTAAAAACCCCAAATTACGTAACACATGATAAAATCATTACATCACTTAGATACATAACTGTGAGATAAACATATTTGCTTATATAACATTTAACAAAATATCCCTCAGTAAAGGGCTATAGATAAAAGACTTTAGAGCCCTTTGGTTCCCTAATTTAAGGGGCCAGTCCCTTTTTCTTGGTATCAAATAAAAGGTCACTTAATTCTAAACACATTTTGTTCAACAAGTATTTAGAAATGTGTTACCGTTCTTGAGATATATGAGAAAGAAGGTTTTAGGGGCCGATCCCTTATATCCATGTAGGGGCCGTTTAACGAAATTTTGAAGGTTGCATATTGTTTAAAACATCATTTTGAACAACTTTTCTTCTGTACTGCATTTCAAAATATTTTTCCTTTCTGAGATATGGGTGATCAGAATTTTGGACTTTTGGCCCCTAAAAACCCTTAATTACGTAACACATGGAAAAATCATTACATTGCCTGGATACATAACTGTGAGATAAACTTATTTGCTTATATAACATTTAACAAAATATTGTTTAGTAAAGGGCTACAGATTAAAGACTTTAAAGCCGTTTGGTACCCTTATTTGAGGGGCCAGCCCCTTTTTCTTGATTTTAAAAGAAAGGTCTTGTAAATAGAAACTATTTTTACATTACATGTCTTAACAAAATATTTTTCAGAAATTAGATAATTAAAGAAAACCACAAAAAATTACAACATTTTTTTATCCCAATATTCGGGTCCAGGCGAGCTTCAAGGAAAATGGCTTCTCGACAAATCTAAAACAAGCAAGCATATCTACCATAACCACTCTGTCTTGCATATAAATTTCAAGTCTCTAACTATAACGGTTCCTGAGGAGATGCGTGGACAACATCATGCTCCAAAATACAGGAAAAAGGGAGATAATTCAGAAGCGGAAGTGAATTTTCAGACAGGAAGTGGGATGCAAGGAGACATTGACCAAAGACATTATCCCTGTAAAAATCATTAAAATCGATTGAGAAACGGCTGAGAAATTAAGGGTGTCTACCAAGGAGAAAAATAATAATAATATAGAAGAATGAGAACCCGTAGAAAAACAGTAAGGTCTTCCGCTGAAGACGGAAGACCTTAATAATAGGGAAAAAGAAACAAAGCAATAACAATAAGGTCTTCCGTTGGAAACGGAAGACCTTAATAAGAAAGTCGACAAAAACAATATGTCTCCCCTTTGAAAGGGGAGACATAATTACATCAAAGTACCAAAAATAACAAGAATAGAATTCCTGGGTCCCCCGCCGGTCAAGCAGTATACTAGTATTGACCAAGGCTGATTTAGGAACTTGACCAAGGTATTAGTGGTATAAACATTTGGTAAAAATTTCATGTAAATCCGTCAAAATTTGTAGGCATGAGAGCGCTTACAAGGTGAACTTTGGGATAAAACGGAGTCATTATTGTGGTCGAAGTCCCATAACTCCAACAAAAAGTATCGACCAATTCTGATTTTCGAAGTTGACCAAAGTATTAGTGGTATAAACATTTGGTAAAAATTTAATGAAAATCCGTCAAAATTTGTAGGCATGAGAGCGCTTACAAGATCAATTTTTGGATAAAACAGAGTCATTATTGTAGTCAAAGTCCCATAACTCCAACAAAAAGTATCGACCAATGCTGATTTTCGAACTTGACCAAAGAAACAGTGGTATAAACATTTGGTATAAATTAAATTAAAATCCGTCAAAATTTGTAGGCATGAGAGCGCTTACAAAAAAGTGTGACGGACGGACACATGGACGCCCGCCCGGCATTTCTATGTCCCCGCTCCGCGTTGCGGCGGGGGACAAAAATTAACCAATGTTTATTCGCTCAAAGTAGCACACATCAAAATTAACCAATGTTTATTCAAAATTCTCTTGCAAAGGAAACAAGATCAAAGTAGCACACATTAAAATTAAGCAATTTGAAGTCTATCTTCCTGTAAAAGAATTACACATACCTGGCAGTCTCATGACCCTGCTGGACGATATACAGTCAATGTGCGTTTTAAGGGGAGGAGCCATTCCATTCAGGCGCCTGATCGACTCAATCAGTAACTTGGAACATTTGATGTCAGTGATTAGGGGCACCGAGTAGTCCACTGCCATTCTGCGAGTCTTGTATCCCTGGGTGACAAAGGAGGATGCCCGGTAGGACCCAGAGTTCCTCAGGGGCAGGTTGATGACCAAGTCAAACATGTTGTCTGACAGGTAGTCGGCAATCGTCGCTTGTTCCCCACCATTCTTGTGGTCCCCTGTATCCTCGTAGGGCCAGTCTACAGGATTGACCTTAAGGAGAGATGTACATGTTGTAGCTTAAGATATTTGTTTTGAGGAGTTAAAACTGATCGTTGCATGTTACACATCAGTTGTACTTTACCTTCAGTCCATGCTCATTGTAGAAATCAGCTGTTCCCATGCTGGCATACAAGCTGTATCCCATGGTCTGTAGACTTTTGACGGAGGGCAGTAACTCCTTTTTATCCTGCAATCAAAAAATGATATCAAATCTGTACAGCATGTACCTATTCTTTTAGCATCATTGATAACATTATCAAAACATTTGATAAAGAAAAATTTAAGCTTGAATATTGTATGAAGCAGCCAAATACCTGCTAATGGAGTAGACCAGTTGTACGTTAACTGCCTATACAATAGGCCAGTTGAACCTTACCTTGAAGCTTCCAATGGAGAGGAGAATGTTTTTCTTAGGAATCTTGAACCCTGTACTGATAATGGCCTTTAGGTACGCTTCATATCTGTTCTCCCCAAAGCAAGCCACTTCTCCTGTACTAGCCATCTCCACACCGAGCAACACATCCGCTCCTTGTAGCCGTGAGAAGGAGAATACAGGAACCTGAAGTGAATAAAGAGTGAATTTTTGTAAATGGGAAAAAATGAACTTTGAATAAATTATCCATATATTTATCATTTGTATTATCTATATAATCAATCAATTTCAAATAGAGGCTGACCTTGACCCCAACTCGTCCACAGCCATACAACACATTGATTGGCTCTACCACTTCTCCCATTATCACTCTGGTTGCCGTGGCAATGAAGTCGTGGTCTAAAGTCTTGGAGACAAACGGCAGAGATCTGGAGACTCTGACATTGCACTCTATGACCTTCAGCTGGTTGTCCTATAAATAGTACATGAAAATGTGATCTCTATAGCAATGACAATGCACTTACAAATCAAATTCTGTTTTAAGTAAATTCATATGCAGCATATGTTCAACAGGAGTATTCATCCCTGTCTCCATAAATAGGCCACAAAGAACCCAAAAGACTGTTACCTTGGCAATGAGCTGCAGATTGAATGGACCAGTCACTTCTAGAGCCCGACCAATAGCGCAGCAGATGACCCTGATCTTGGCCAAGGTTTCTTCATTCAGGTCCTGGGGTGGGGTCACTAGGGTGGCATCCCCTGAGTGAACCCCAGCGTTCTCCACATGTTCTGACACTGCCATACAGATCACCTCTCCATCGGCCGCCACCGCATCCACATCTATCTCCTGTAAAGACAAGTCTACTGTAGTCAGGAAGTCTAGTTTAATGTAAGCACTATCTTTTAAAAAAAAAGACCAGATCTATACACATACATAAACCAAGCTGTACATCCTTTCAAGGTATATAATATATTCTGTTAACATTGTGAAAAAAACAAGGCGTGTTGTCCACAGACCTTGGCCTCCAGGATGAATTTTGAGATGACGACAGGGTGTTCCTTGGACACAGCGCTGGCCTGGCCCAAGTAATCTTCCAGATCTTTGTCAGAGTGGGCCACATTCATGGCCGCCCCGCTTAGAACGTAGGATGGACGGACCAAGCAGGGATAGCCCACCTCCTTGCAGAAGTCCTTAGCGGCCTGTAAACAGATATAGAATTGGGGGGAAAAAAATCATTTTAATTGCAAGATTCGCAATAGAGAATAACTCAATTTTCAAAAGAGAAATGAAATATTTAGGTAATATCCTTTTCAATATGGTAATATATTTAATCAATGAGGAAGCATTTGATCTGAAAACAAAAACATTAATTTCTTGCAATTCTGAATGCTAGTTCAAAAATCTAATGGGTTCTCCTTGCGTTGTTCAATATACAAATGTAGTTGTGCACAACTAGTCTACTTTCAGTTTTAATTACTGATATCTTACCTGCACAGTAGACAGTTCTCTCCACATAGGCTGATGGATTCCCATGTTATCCAACATACGGGAAAATTTGAAGCGATTCTCTGCATTATCAATGCATTCTGGTGATGTTCCCAATATACGAGCCTAAATAAAGACAAAATGAATTCAGATATTTGCGTGGTAAAGATGAGTTTACTGAATCTGAGGTTTCCAAGACCGAGTCCTTACCTGCTGTCTGTGTAGAGGCATGGCAATGTTGTTGGGAAGCTGTCCCCCTACAGACAATATGATGCCCTCTGGATTCTCTAAGTTGTAAATGTCCATTACTGTCTAAAAACAATACAGAAAATACTGTAATTGATCAATAACTGGGAATTATAACTGCTCACACCATGAAGACCAATGAACATGTATGGTGTGTATAGATTTTCTCACCTCAAAGGAGATCTCGTCGAAGTAGAGCCTGTCACACATGTCGTAGTCCGTACTCACAGTCTCTGGGTTGTAGTTCACCATTATGGTCTTGTACCCCATCTGTGAAGACAAGTAATTAGTTACTACACAGATATCTGGAGAGATCAACCAATCAAGAAAAACATGCAGGCAAGCCAAAAATTCCTACATCTATGAGAAATTAGGAATATGACAAGTGTTACCTCTCTCAGACTTCTGATACAGTTGACAGCACACCAATCAAACTCCACACTGCTCCCGATTCTGTACACTCCCGACCCTATCACCATGATGTAGCCCCCTGGGAAGGAGACGTCATTCTCTGATCCGTTGTACGTCAGGTACAGGTAATTAGTCTGAGCTGGCCATTCGGCTGCTACGGTGTCAATCTGCTTCACACATGGACAAATCTTTAATTCACTTCGCTTCTTGCGTACCATTAACTCTGTGCTGTAATATAGATATTGATAAATATGATTATCAGTATCAATTATTGTGTGGTCAGTGTATCTTCGCATTTCCTTAAGTATTTCTTCTAGACAAAAATTTCCCAAATAGTCACCGTCAGATTCTCAAAATCTTGTTATCCAGTCTTCACATCAGAACAATTTTAAACTGTTAAACAACGAAAGTACGTACCTTTCAACAGACTTGGCAATTTGTTCATCACAAAATCCCAGTTTCTTGGCCTCCAGCAGCACTGCCCTGGGAATGCTGCCCATCTTATCTCTGTACCACTCCAGTCCTGACATACAGTCAGTGATGTTCTTGAACTTGTGGAGGAACCACCTGTCTATCTTGGTGAGCTCATACAGTTTGTCCACACTGTAGCCCTGCTTCAGAGCCCCTGCCAGCACAAAGATCCTCTCATCCGTAGGCTCCCGTAATTCCTGTTTATTGAAAACATTTTTTGTTAATAATCATTTTCTAAAACCTTGATATTTAATTTTGCTTTATATCAGTATAATCAAACATATATCTACAAATATTCTTAAGTCTGCATTTCTGAGTTTCAAATTAACAGCTATTTTATAAATTTATTTGATGTAGTTGTATTAGAAATTGACCAGGTTCGGAAAGGAAACTGAACACGATCCAGTACCTGATGCAAGAAGTGCCAAGTGGTAAAGAACCAAACTTACCCCCTCAGATACTTTTGTAAAGTAAGGATCAAAACCCATTGCACTCGGATCCATCATCCGCAGGGCCTTCTGTACGGCTTCCTCAAACCTGCGACCAATGGCCATTACTTCTCCCACACTCTTCATGGAGCTGCCAATCTGTTACATCACAATCAAACTGTTCGTTATAACACTTACATCACTAAATCAATCTTACTGTTCTCTTATTTTTTTTGGCTACAGGACCAGAGATTTATTAAAATGTGTAAATGAGCCCGAAATACAAGTATATAAAATGTGTAGACAGTGAATGATAACATTTTCTAATTTCTACATTTTTTTTTATAAGTTCACCTTTGTGGACACTCTGGAGAACTTCTTGAGATCCCATCGAGGAACCTTAACCACGCAGTAGTCCAAACTTGGTTCAAAACAAGCCGTCGTGGAGTTTTCCTCAGAATTTGTGACAGAGTTCCTCAGAACTGGCAAGGGGATTCCCAGGGACAGTTTGGCTGCCACATAAGCAAGGGGATAACCCGTGGCTTTACTAGCCAGGGCAGAGCTCCTAGACAGACGGGCATTCACTTCAATGATGAAGTACTGAAAACAAACAGTAAATCAAAACAAATTACAGAAAGTAGAGTAAGCAGTAAAACTTTCTTTACTTTCCATGGTATTCAGAATGATTTATCACGCAATTTTATTCAACTTCCCTTTTAAAGAAAATATTCAAGAGGGGAAAGGTACTGATCACCAATTATAAGATACAGCCTTGATAAATCCATGCACTCCCAAACCCGTGCTTACCTCCTTTGACTCTGGATTGAGAGCGTACTGTATGTTGCATTCCCCGACAACCCCCAGGTGTCTGATGACCTTGATGGCGGTGGTCCGCAGCATGTTGTACTCGATGTTGGTCAGCGTCTGACTGGGAGCCACCACTATGGACTCACCTGTGTGGATACCTAGTGGGTCCACATTCTCCATGTTACATACCTTGAGGAAAACAATGTAGACTTTAAAAAACAATTCTGAGAAAACAACAAATATTTTTCATTAACCTTCCATTATCTGACATGTGCATATATCCAGATTATGAGTACTACACAAATGGAATTTGTAAATACAATGGAAGTGATATTCTTGTTTTTATTGACAAGATTGATAATTCTCTAGCAACAAAAAAATCTTGAAACACTATTATCTGGCCTCTTACTGTAATGCAGTTGTCAAAGGCATCCCTGACCACTTCATATTCCACCTCCTTCCAGCCCTTCAGAGATTTATCCACTAACACCTGGCTTGTGTGAGCAAAAGCTGCTGATGCCAATGTAAGTAGCTGTTCTTTGTTGTCTGCAAACCCAGATCCTAGTCCCCCTAAAGCAAACGCTGCTCTGACCAAGACTGGGTATCCTAGTCGCTCAGCTGCTTGTACAACCTAAAACACAAATAATCAAACATGTCTACATAAATTCTTCTTTTTGTTGACTTTGAAGTAAATGAACATAACGTGAATTTAAATGTTTATAAAAATAGACAGAGTCTAACTATATTGATACAGATCTGTACAATAAGGGACATCTGACCTGTTCCACTGTGTAGGCGGCTTCACTTGGAGCCACAGATTCTCCAATTTCCGCCATTTTGTTGGCAAACACCTCTCGGTCTTCGGTCCATTCGATGGAGGCTACCTGGGTCCCCAACACCTTGACCGCATACTTCTCTAGTACCCCAGTCTTTGTGAGTTGCACCCCACAGTTCAACGCCGTCTGTCCCCCAAATGTCAACAGCACTCCGTCCGGACGCTCATTCTTAATCACCTGCAGCAAACATAACATATTTATTACACAAGTAATAAACAAGTTGTATTTACAACTGTACACAGAATGAAAACAATATCTTCACAATCATCTATTGCCAGACTGAAGCAAACCATTACTGCATACATTATCTATTAAGTGTTTCTGCACATAGTATGTAAATACATTCTGCATATAGCCCAAATCAAGTGTACTATATGTTTATTTCTATAAACTCTATTCGTTTCTGTACATAATTTGTTGCCAATGAAAACACTTTCAGAACCACATTGTGAACTTGTTTTGTGTGCTAATTGCATAAATAAAGGACATCATCATCATCACCTACCTGAGTGACGTACTCTGTTGTTATGGGCAGGAAGTACACCTTGTCGGCCAGTCCCTTTGACGTCTGAACAGTGGCAATATTAGGGTTAATCAGGATGGTCTGTATCCCCTCTTCCTTCAGGGCTTTCACTGCCTGGGAGCCAGAGTAGTCAAACTCTCCCGCTTGACCGATAGACAGGCCTCCGGAGCCCAGGATCAGGACTTTCCTGGGGCGGTCAGATGACACAGGGGGTACATGAACAGGAGTCTGTAAAGTCATATACAGCTTCTCTTTCACTGTGGGACTAAAAAGTTTACAGCACAAAATCTTAGTAATAATTAATCTCCTAAAATAACAACTTGAGCTTATATTACATGTGTATGGCATAGGCTGCACTTAATAAAACTTTCAAACATTTTGTAAATAAAATTGACATTACCTGTTCTGTCCTCTTTTATGCAGAATAACTTGATTTAGGAAAACATCAAACAGGCACTCCAGATCCCTCGGCCCTCCCATGTGTTCTGGATGAAACTGCGTACTAAAAAAAAAGATTTTGATTCAAAAGCTATTCTGGGTGATTAAGAAAAAAACCTCAATATATCAAAATCAAAAGGAAGGAGTAATTGGCCTGTAATCGATTACTTTTGAAAGTAATCGACCCCATCCCTGGGAAGGACTTTAAATTACTCTGAACAAATATAGCTTCAATAAAATAGGATAGTGTCCATATCAGCACTGCAGGATATACACTGTATATATGTACCTAAAGAATGGCTTTGTGTCATGTACAATGCCTTCATTGGTCTTGTCGTTGGCATTGATGAACAGACTACTCCAACCTTCTGGAAGAGTACCTCCATCCACTGCAAATCCGTGGTTTTGTGTCGTAATGTAGCAGCGTATCGTGTCGTCGTAGGTACATGGCAAGTTATGTCCCCTATTTCCATACCTACAAGAAACGGGTGTAAAATTTTAGACATGCATACAAGAGATTGTTTAGTTCAGCAAGTTGTTTCAACTAGTTCTCTTCAATGAAAAATAATGTTCCTTTTTCACTGTTTTACATTTGCTCTAGGATTTTTGTTTTTTGTTTTTTTTTACTGAAATACCCAGTTCCCTTTCTTCATCTTACAGCTATTTTTGCCCAGTTTATTACTAGTTTTTACCTTTGGCTTCGATTCAAATTTCTAATGCTCACATCAATTATCATGTATCATCAAATATCATGACTACCCTTGATCATTCCCACTAAGTACACCCACCTCATTTTAAATGTTTTGGCCCCAATGGCCAAGGACAGGAGTTGGTGACCCAGACAGATACCAAATATGGGCTTGTATTTCTCTTCCTTGACCACTCTCCTCAAGCTTTCGATGGTTGCCTTACACATCTGGGGGTCTCCTGGGCCATTACTGATGAACAACCCATCATACTCTGTACACAAACAACACAATGTTTTCATCATAGCATAAAACATCTGTTAACAGGTATATTCTAAAAATTGGCCTCTAGTCTCAATTGCTTGGTCTCTACCAAAATTTTTCTGGTCTACATTTTAAAAAAAAAAAAACTTCACATCCTTTATTTTTTTTTTTTTATATTTTAAAAGGTTACATAAACACATCAAACTAACTTGTTTTACTGTTCTGGGGTTTATCCATGCTAAACAAACTAGATTGTCATTTTACACTTCAAAATTGCACATTATCACGTAAAGGAAAAGTCTTTACAATGCTTATTAAGTTGCTTTTAAGGCCTTTTCATTTGAGAAAGATTGTTTGCATTAAACTTTGTATAATCACTCATATAGTATCAAACATGATGTTTACCATCACTAGAGATCTTGTAGTCCCATGGCACGACCTTGACCTTTGCCCCCCTCTGACACAGACACCTGATTTGGTTGTACTTGATTCCACAGTCCACGGCTAGAATGGTTAGTTCTCCCTTAGGATTGTACACAACTGGTTCCTGTGACGGAAGAGAACCAGGTTAAAGAACATCTAAAGAACCAATTTCTAAACTATGATACATAGTTTCCTCCTTCGGTTCCTCTGGGGTAGTTTTTACAAATCTACTTGGGAGTTTCGATTGTTTAATTTATTCTCTCCATGACTTTTGTCAACCTATTTCTTTCCAATGGAATGAATGATAAATTTTTTTCAGTATATTGTAACAGTACTTATTTAGAAAGTAAAATACAAACAAAAACACTTTTCCCCTAATTTTCATTGGTACCACAACAAAAACTGCTTGATGGTCTCAAAAAGCCTCCTGTTGCACATTACTCTCCTTCTATTTTGACACTTTCTATCACAGGTGTATAGTTTTCACCTGCAATTAGACAGTGCCAATACAGACGAAGCTTGTTTGTGGTTTCTCCGGGCAGCTGCAGGTCTAAACTCTGAGAATCATGAATGATCGATGAAATCTATAAAACCCATTAATATAAGAGACTTCAGTTTGTTCATCTGTTACCTTTAGGGAGACTTCAGACACTAGGTTAATCTTGTTTGGATCTATCAGTGGGACATCGGAACTTTTCATTCCTTCCACAACAATCTGAAACAAAAAAATAAAAGTCTGAAATCTTAGTCGTTTGTCAAATGATTAAAACCAACTTCATTACATACTGTAAACAAACTTTTATTCGCAGCGACTTTATTTCACGGTCAACTGCCGATAAACTGGTTCGCAATGACTAATGTTCATGACCAAACCTGTATGGCCGTGTTATAACAAACATTCAACAAGGGCTGGTTTGCATTATTTGCGACGAAGAGGCTCCTGCTAACTGCACGAAAAATTTTCTGGCATGTGAATAAAAGTTGGTTTACAGTGTTGGTCCTTTATATAAAAAGAAATGATATAGGATTAGGAAAGTCTTTGTACTGCGTGTTCCAAGCTCACCTTCCCAAGCATTGTTCCCTTCTCACGTATTTTCTTGGTCAGAGACCTCGTATCTAAACCTGATATTGAAAAAAAAACCTCTTGTATTCAAATATCCTTTGTTTTAAAATCAGCAACTTTGATTATGAGTTTTTTTTTAATTTTGAACACCGACACTGACATGACTTTACCATACAGTCCAGGGACGTTGAATTCGCTGAGCCATTTAGAAAGTGATTTTACTGCGGACCAGTGACTATATTTTTCCGTCACATCCCCTACAATAAGCCCGGCAACATGGATTTTAGCAGACTCGAACCATTCAGTGAGCCCGAACTCATCTTTCTCCTCTGCAGGTATCCCATAGTTCCCAATCAAGGGATAGGTCAGGATAAGTATCTGCTTACTGTAGGAAGGATCAGTCAACGACTCAGGATATCCCACCATTCCAGTCTGAAAAACTGCAATGCGAATGCAAATATACAGCTGTGTAGGTACACAAGTACTCAACATTTATAATTAATTACGGAAAAAGTTGAAATTATTTATTTACTTTCTTTTACTTTTTCATAACTTATTAACAATTAGAGTTTATAGACATTTATAAATTATAGTCGTTAGCCAATGAAAAGGAAAATAGAATCCGCGTGGTCTGAATTTAAATGCGCAATTTTCAATGTTAACATAAGTGCATGGCCATGCATTTTGGTCGCGTTCACATACCTACCTACTTCTCCAGGAACGCTCGTCTTGGCCCCGAAAATGAAACCGGGAAACCGCGTCCCATCTTCCAACTCCAACCAACCATTGGTGGCTTCCATGTTTAAAGCTTAGCAAACAGCGGCAGCGTGGTCGCTCAGTTTTCCAATTGAAAGTCGAATAAACTATCGTCAGCGACCCATGGCAGTCAGTGCACTTTGTTAAACACCAATAACAGCGTTACAAACAACAACTGTGACGAACTAATATGTGAACGTGGTATAATAGCAAACGTTTCTTCACTCATTCGACTCTCATGTTGACCGCCATTTCTATTCTACATGCACGTGTGTTATATAGTAAGGACGATAACTCGCAGGTGGGTCACGTGACAGTGACATGACATAGCGATTGGTGAAGAACAACGAAAACTTATACATGTATGTTGGCCTACACAAAACGTGAAAATTATTTTTCACATGAAAATTAAAGGCTGAATAAAAAATATATTAATAAATAGTGAAATAACATTCTTTTGCAAACCGCTTTGATCAGTTTGAATGCTTAGAATAATTTAGAAAAATTTAAAATTTATTCATGAAAATGATTCGTCTGATTTTATAATACATCATACCGGAGTCTAAGTACAGAAAGTTTGAATTTCAGGAAATTATTTGAAAGTACAATTTAAAAAGATTTTTTGTACATGTACATGTAGTAATGACTGTGCGATTTACACGTCCGGCGCTGTCCAGATCCGGGTCGATATCTGCATGTAATATTTTTAATTTGAATAAAATGCCACATTTTTTACTCTCAAAATATGAGATTTCACAAGTCTCTGTAGGCGGAAAGGGAAGTGCAATTGAAATTTACTGGAAAAACCAGAGAGGGTATGGAAAATTCATCTGATGGGCACGAGCAACTATAATCAGTCGCGCGACCGTGAGATGGATCCCCTTGAAGGTCCTTAATCCCACTCCAAGATTTAAAACACGTGCACACTTCCTTACGAATTTATTCACACAGTCACACTTTCTTCTTAAAATTTGGTTACCGGGTATTTGATCATGAAGTATTTTTTAAGAACTCTCTATACACTAATAATTTTTTTCCCTTGAGAAAACTTAATCATTAATAAAAAGGAGAAAAGTTATAAAGTATTTTATTACTTTATTCTGTCTAATTTAATGCTTATATAGAATTCTTATTCATTCGTTCTCTACATAAAGCAGTAGCTTACCATGGAATAGGAACTTTAAAGTGCATGTACAGTGTAAAGTGTGGCAAGGGATTCAAGTATAATACATATGAAGAAAATATTTAAAAAAAACATGAAATTATATATTAAGTAATTAATATGATATATAACATAAAACATGTACGGGAGGATAGAATTAGATATGCAGGGATTCAGTTTTTTCTAAGGGGGATAATTGTGTTTGCCGTGGGTGGGGGGGGGGGGGGGGGGTAGGGGTGTCCCGATGCCTTTTTCGGTAAATTTACTAATTGCATTTCATAAATTCCTCGACCCCTCTCCCTGTAGATTCGCGCTGTTAGGGGACATTATTGAACATTACACACCGGATACAATAATCAATGCATCCCACTCCTACCATATCATCTCATGTATTTATTCCATATATTTTAAAATAACTATATCACCGTGATGAGCTGTTACTCGATCGATTTCATGATATTTTTTTCCGACTGCTTGTTTTAGTATCCTTCTTTAAGTATGGAAGTGTATTAGGACCAAAGCAGTAATTTTTTTTTATTAATTTGTTATGGCAGATTAGTAATTTGTTATAACAAATTAATAATCTGTTATATCAAATTAATAAAAAATACTGCTGCGGCCTTTTGAATACGCTTCCGTATTTAAGTAATGAAATTCTATTACACTGTAACATTTATGAAAGCCACCACCACCCCCCTTCCAGCAAAAGAGTTCTCTTTCTTTCCTCAAAAGTGTCAACGAACTATCTCACGTTCTCTTATAATTGAAAATAAAATGTGAAAATATTATGGCTTGATACTTTTTATAACATCACGTACTTGGTTATAAATAAAAAAAGTAAAGAAAACTAAGACAATTTTATGCTACACACTTTGTCACGAAGTTTAAACAAAGTGTGGATTCTGGTCGTGCCACCCCGCAATTAACCCGCGACAGGGAGGAACTCACGAAATTAATCCTCGTTTATTGAACCCAAAAGTCACAAAAGGTGTGTCAAAATTCACTTGTCTGATTATGTAAAATGTTTGAAAAGTTTCACGAACAATACGAATGAATATTCCCCCATCCCCCGATTTATACACGTATGAACAACTCAATCATTACAAATACAATATGAAGACATTGCCCCTTTATATAACAAAAAATAAATCGGCACAGTTTTAAATGATTTAAAAATAATAAATATCCAGAATAAAATCACAAATTGATCCTATTAACAGTTATAACTGCCTGAAGAGCCAGGAATGGTGAAAACGTTTGCGGTTAATAGGATCAATTTGTGATTTTATTCTGGATATTTATTATTTTTTAAATCATATATCCTTCATGTGTCCCCCCCCCCCCCCCAAAAAAAGAGAGAGAAGCAAGAACACATTTAAAACACCTGGTTAAGATATACCTATATAGAGAAGGTTTTTTCAGTAATATTCTACCATGTAGTTGCGTTCTGATTCTTTATTAATTAATTGGTCCGGACACGGTCACTATAGTTCTGCAAATTTTTATTCTATTAAAAAAATTGACACCAACAGATTGGTGGCCCCGAAACTCAGAGTGGAAAGGATCTAGTTTGTGACGATTCCGAACCGTCACTTCCAACTTATATAGAGTTAAAAAAAAGAACCAGAGGAGAAAAACAACGCATAAACTAGCTGCAGAACTGTAGCTCTCTAGGAAAAAAAATATTGACGGACCGGTCTGTCAATATTTTTTTCCCGGAGAGCTACAGTTCTGCAGCTACACATAAACATGGTTTAAGTAAGGTAGTCCCAGTACAAATTTCTCTGGACTGTCTGCGAAGCCGTGAAGAAAACACCAGACTAAACGTCGGATGCCCTCGCTATCGGTGAGGGGTCTCGATTTCCTCGCGAACCACAAATCATGGCCAACCTCCTGAAGTCAGGACTTCTCTGTTTATATTCAACTCATTTTTGAAACATGTACAGTGTAATAATACATCTTTTTCAAAACTGGCCAATACGTCTTATTAAACGGAATTTGTTAATAAGACTTTTTAAAATAAATGACACGTTGAATTGTTTTGAGTCCTTCATAAACTTTGTAAAATAATAAAAGTGCAAAATGAAAGCGATCGAAACAAATATCAGTGGAGATCACCCAAGCTGACATCCGAACTAAATACCCTGCGTGCATGGTAAGGTTCGCCACAAACTGGTTCCATTTCACGCGAACAAACCCTTTCTTTCACCAACAATGGATGTATATGTAAATACATCAAATTCTCGTAACGGGCAAACATCAAGGCAGTAAAGGTGTGGACATTTTGACAAAATATTTAGTTACGACCAGTTTGATGGCTTCAGCACCGACAAGGGAGTTACAGGTGTAATGGAGGTAATTTCACGCACCTTGCTGCCCAACAATTCCGGACAATTTACAAAGGTTGCCGGTGCGTTTATTTAATGTTGTATCAAAATCCTGTCCGTCAAGCGTCCCGACACCTTTGTTACGTCTCCGAGTTATTTGGATTTCATTAAATCAATTTAACATTTCCTTACAAACCGAATAACAACTTTTCATGTATAATGAATTTTGTCTCGGATTAAATGGGATTACGGCGGTCGCCATTACACGAGAGAAAATTGAAAGTTTGCGCACGTGGGCATTTACATTCGTTATCTGACTCGGTTAATATCGTGTCACCCTTTATATGAAAATATTTCTAACTTATTTTTTTCACCGACACTATTTGTGTTGCCTATCTTTGTTAGATCTGGAAAAAGTTTAATGTTCTACCGAAAAACCTCATCTTCCGGTGGAGATAACGATCAATTCTCGCGACATTATTGCGTTTTGTCGAGCAATGCGACGCCCCGTGTTAGTAATCACGGCACTCGCTGTAAATGAAGACCTTAAGATGTGACAGAATTCCACAGATACCATCTCCATCAGCACCGAGGCATTAAATTCATCATAAAATTATTATTCAGACTTAAACCCCGGCTCACCTCTGGATCTACCTCAACAATGGCAAACATCGTGATTATCAAACACGGGGGTTATCATTTTACATCGGACCTCCTTCCTTTTATCAATTTTGTTGTGTTCAGATTCAACTTTACATAATTGTCGTGCCACAAAAGTGTTCTTTTTATGAAAAATAAATATTTTATTTCAAATGCATATTTTGAGAAAGGGACTCCATTTCGACAAATCCTAATGCAATATTAAATGTCAAATTTAGTATGCTAATATGTACATGAGAAAAATTCAATTTGAACTTTCGATGTAACATTTATACATACATGTAACTAAATATAAAAATTAAACAACCAAGACTAGTTTAATTAGAAAAAAAATCATCATTTTAATAATCAGCACCTTTGATTACATAAACAGATGTTGTCGTTGTATAACATCATAACAATCGTATAATAACAGATTTATATGTAAAATATGTAATGGAATGTACATTGTACGCTGTATCACAAATCTGCATCTAGGAAGACAACTAATGAATAGGAAGCTCTTCAATATCACCCTCTTTATAGAAAAATAAATTTATATATGCAATGTCTTAACGCACTGAACACAGCCCAATCAACAAATGCTACGGTCCCACAAAATAATAAACTTTTCTTATGGTCTTCATCTTGAAATAATATATATGGGTTGTTTAAGTGCATTGTGTAGAAAATATACGTTACTAGTATTTAAAACCGCGACAGGAAAATAACCCTGTTTACCATGGTCGCCACACGTCCTGGTCAGACTGAGGCGACGAAAGCGACATCTGGAAGTTGGGCATGCACAGGAAGTTGCCCTGGATGTTTTGGACCGAATTCGCGGGGATAAGATTTGACTGTCCACCCATAGAAGATGCCATGAAATTTGGTACACTTGAAATCTGTCCTTGCGGTATCACAACGAATTGGTTTCCATTGACAACAGATCCAAGCTGCATCGTTGAAGTCTGAGCGGTGCTGCTGGAGACCATTTCACTTCCGGTTCTAGAAGTCTTCACCAAGTTCAATGGTGAATCGCTGGTCCTTGTCATCTGAGAGTTTATTGGTACGGGTTGACATAATGTAGCTGTTGGGACTAACACGTACGTTGGAGCGCTCGGATTGCAGATGTAAACATTTCTGTTTCCAGGAAGCTGGGTTGTCGTCTGGCAGGAAGGCGATGATGCGACACTGACAATCGAAGCACTTGACACACGCGGAAGAATATTGGCGTAAGACACAGAAGCGACACTTTTAGGATTCTGGTCCACTGCAGGCGACTTGTCTTCAGCGGGTTCGGACGATTTGTTAGAAGGGTTGACTTGAAGATGTCTTATCAACGCTGATCGGACTTCATCGGGCACGTTTTCCGAAGATTGCAGAAAGTTTTGGATCTCGTTACGGCATTTGTCATACCCGGCTTTATACTGCACGCTATCCACTACACCTTCACGATTTTCAACTTCTGAAATGAAATGAAAATCATATTTGCATTATGAGCTGTTGTCAAAGAATTAAAAGAATTCTCTCAGAGATAGGAGGACTTCTTGTGTGTACCTTCTTTTGATGTAGTGGGATGGGATCGCTTGACAAAGTCAACAGTCATTTCCAAAATGTCGGCTTTTTCCAACTTGTTTGACTTTCCAATCTGAAATTTAAAATAAAGTTGAGCATTACAGATGTTATATTTCACTTCAGTTTTTAGATATATTTTTCATAATTTCACCTCATGCAAATATCAACAACTTTTCCCTAAAGTTTTTCCGTCATTTAGGAATACTCAGGTATTAATTAAGTCTCTGGTATGCCGAATTTTAAGTAGAAAAACCACCCGGAAAAAAACATTTTATTGATTTTAATTTAACAAACACATGTTCAAAAATTAAATCTTTTCAACATTTTGGAGTTTTGTGCTCCGATTCCAATCCAGTAGCTTTCCTTCTGCATGGTTTTAGCACATCAAAACAATTTAATTCCAACATTGTACGTATAAGGCCGATTTCGGTGCACGATTATGTGTGTGAATGTAATTCATTATCAGGAATTTCTCAGGAAAATGAATTTCATCAAATCCCATAGATTTCTCTTGTACAGGTGAAATTTGAAAAATCTTCGCTTTCCTCACTTCGGTAAGTTTTTAATTTGAAGAATTAAATGTCAATAAAGCTTGGACGCTGGGGTAAAATAGGGGCAAAGCTACCATAACGCTTGAAATTTGCATAAAATGAAAGCTTAATTTCCAACAAATCCAATTATTAAGACTCATTGCACGCGATTAAAGTTATTAATCGAACTTTTTAAACGGAACGAGGGGGGGGGGGTATTCGTATTTTTCTCTGAGATAAAATGATTTCTTTCTCTTGGGAAATTTCCTTTATGTAATACGAAAGCGCTTTTTTCTTAAAAGCAATGTTTTACAAAAAGTTATATTTTTATCTCAACTTCAAGAATAGCATTTCTTTGATTTAAAAGAATTCGTCACACCTTAAAAAAGTACTGAGATGGCATCGACAGCACGATGATATGATCGCGTTTTTATGGACTCAAGTTTTCAAAGAAAGGACAAAGTCAATTGAAAAAAAAATCAAACTCGAACTGATTTATTCCGGAGTTAAATAAACAGATATTCCAGTAGTTTACAGTTCTGCGTGTTAAAGTGCGTTACTTTGAGATTCGTCTGCATCGAATCAAAGAAACCAGAGAGGTTTTCAATTTTCTGCGTTTAACATTTTTTACTGCATTTTAATTAAGATCAAAAATTGATTTTTTTTTTCTACTTCAATTGACTACCACTTTAAAACGGCGTAGCTAGAGCTTAAGATCGACTTTTAACCATAGAAACAAATAGATTTCTCAATGGTTCTGCAGTTCGCCGTGTTTATAGAGGAGACATGATAATACATCTGATTGTGGACGACAGTTTTGTCACATGTCTCGTCTCGCTCACTTCTCTTTGACGAGACCACGAAAAGATGTTTACTTTTATCAAGTTGAATTTAAATAGCCAAATATATCTTTCTTACTTAGCTTAAATGAAATCTGTTTCGTGCTCTGACAAGTCTTATTGCAGATGTGCGACCCGCAATCAGGGCTTGTGTAAACCCCGCGGAACAGAGCTATAGATAATTTATCGGGTACAAGCCACTTAGTTTCGTTTTTTTTCTTTTTTCCCCGGTGAGGCCTGTGGAAACAAGCCAAGACATATCGACATATCTGAAAGCAGTTTTGTGACACGAAAACACAATTTACACCATTCCTTAAAAAATAAATCGCCCATTTTTGATAGAAAATTACTATTTTGTTCACAGTAACATGCAATTATACCCCTCTACACGTACATAAATGTGCATTATATTCTTTTCTTCTCTGACGGCCATGAACGTTTTCTCTTCAGAATGAGTTTTTTTTACGGATCAGTAAAATGCACGTGCAACAATGGACATTAATAGAACCATGTACAGAGATTTATGTCCGTTTATGCATGATTTATGCGGGCAAAAAGGTGTTATAAAAAACAAAGCTATTTTATAGCAAATACCTGCATGAAGAGAAATTCATATATACCTAAAGAGAAATTCATATCTTTGTAGTTATGGGCCCGTTACCTTTGGTGTGGGAAGAAAATAGATAAAGAATGAACAATTTATCGCCCGGAGTAGCTAGTCCGCTAGCATCATCAATTAGCAAGCATTCACGTCATTATCCGTATCACCCCGCCATCTCATATCAACAGGTAAGAGGCCGTTAGAGGGGGGTCCGTATCTACCTTAGGTTTATCCTTGTCCAACTGGGATATCAGAGTCTGGAGCTGGTTCAAGCATTCGTTTATTCTTTCTCTCCGTCTTCTCTCTATCATTGGTTTGTTTACCTGAAAGAATAAGTAATTTTAACATGTACTTAGAAAACCTTGGAAATATCTTAATCACCAGGCACTAGCATATCATTGATATGGAGGATACTGTCAAATAAGACCATCATTTAGGGGGATTCTGTCATTTTGAGGATTAGATGTAATTTTTAACGGTGGCTCCGCAGGCAACGAGAATTGATTAACGTCAAATTACGTTTACTCTCCATGTCACGAATCTCCAGTCGTAATCCTAATCTGTAATATTATCCATTGATCTTAACCCGAGGATTAGAGGACGATCGCCCCGGATTAGAAACGCCATGCCAAACTTATATGGCGACTAATACTCAGGAATGTTATTGTTTCCGCCTCAAAGTAAGTTTCATGAAAAGGTTTTGGGTGCTCACGCCGGTCTCGTGCTATGACGTCATCACATTTTGGGGTACCCGCGCCGCGCTGACCACTGTTATTACAGTAAATCACAGAAAGCGAATGAATCAAATGAACCGAGCAAGGCAGATGAATGTTACGACACAGAGAGATTAGTATCAGTAATGGATGTTCCGATCGTTTATCTTTTAATTTGAATTAGTTTCTTCTAAGATGTATATTTAGAAGCAAAAAAAAAAAAAAAAAAAAGAATTAAAAAAAACAAAAATGAAAGAGAAAAAGAAATTTTAAGAGGAGGGGCGGGTGATTACTAAGGATTTTACCACTCTTAGACTAATTTAATTTTCATTAATACAACGCTGTTGACATAATACGGTAAATTTATAGATGTAAACAAAACAGTAATTTAGCCTGTCAAATGAAATGAACGTAACACAGGTGAAAACAGCGCAGTAAATAAGCAGACGAGTTAACGTATGACTCCCCATACATATAAATATCAAAATCACTTACCCTTCTCTTCGGTGACCCCGTCGAACTGTGGACGGCTTCTTTTTTCACTTCATCTTTGGACTCTGTGGGTGCCATGATCAGGTGATCAGTTTATAATTAAGAATTAATCGTTAATTGCTAATACTCCTATACATCCATGTCTGTTTGGTGTGATATGTTTCCTAGCACTGACACGAGTTGGTCCCACCGACAACTAAGCTCGTCACGCGAAGGCCTCTCTGATTAGCTGTCTGGCACGCGAATTTGTAAGATTAGCCATAAATCAGCGCAGCCTACCTAGAACCAACAGGTCGGCGCTCCGAGTGACCTCATGAATGTGTACTGCAGCCAATGACGGGTCCGCGCTTGAACAAGTCTGGTCCCATCTTCACGCCGAGCGAAATTACAAAACTTTTATGTATACTTACATTATCCCCGGGCTATACAAAGCAATGTATAGCTTTTCTTTTTCACTTACGTATATGAAATAGAAAACAAAGTGGGTCCTAGATTTTCATCAGAGCCGTGTGTTTTTATTAGGGAACAATTAGCTCTTTGTCGTATATTGTGTACCTACGGTATCTCGATAGACCTATAATAGAAAAGATTATCACCGCAAAAATCTGGATGAAAGATTTTAAAAATCTCAACATCAGACCTTGTTTTTCTGAGAGATTAAAGGGGTAATTTAAAGAGTATGTTAAAGCATGCACACGTGTGAATTTAACGAATCATAGCCGGATGAAAACAAACAATGGCCTTTTTTGAATACGCCCAAATGGAAAAAGGAAAGAGTTCTTTTTTCTAAGTGTTGGCATTCCTGGTAAGAAGTGTATTTCTTTCCTGGTCGATATCGCACATAAAGCTTTTACCATCCAGCCCAAACCAAGTTTCCTGTTTCTCTTGCGCCGGGGTTGTATTTCTTGTGCAAGATTATTTTTTTTTTACTTTATTAATAGACGTGGACAAGGAAAATAAAGCATTTCTTCCATATCAAGTTCTCAATCGATGTCCCTTGAGGTTTTCACGGCATGGTAACGGGCCTTACATAAGCTACCTATCTAGCGACAGATAAGACCCGTTATAGTAGTTACCCCGCGGTTCTCAGGACCGCTAAATAGCGGGACAGGTAGATATATAGGTCCAGGTATATTGATTGTCCCCCTACTACCTGTTCTAATGAGATAACGGGGTATACATGGCTGTCAATGCCAGGCCTGATCCGCGAACGCCTTGGGCCTGTCACCGATACGGATAGATCGATACACGACACCTATCGGCGGTACCACCAAAACAGTGGAGAACCTCTGTGTAGAGACCAATTATAAATAAGGAAGAATGAATATAGGGTTTTCTAAAATTATTGTGAAGTTCAAGAAAAACGTGTGAAGTAAAACCAAGTACTTGATTCCGCCATACATAGTGAACATTTTTAATTAACATGAATGACGGTTGAAAGAGAAAAAACCTCCAAAGCAGATACATTTAATAGACATCTAAAAAAAATTTGCACAGGGATTTCAAATACCAATTGGAATTCGTAGAGGGAAATATGATCAATATCTGTAACTGTCGTATATCTATGGCGTAATTCCGTTTCAAGTGATTTTGGTAAACATATGGGATATTGAACACATATATTCCTTTATTATTTTTATTTAATATCTAACAATATTTACTGAAGTTTTAAAAAAGCAAAGCCTGTATTAAAATATATCTTTATGAAGGAAAATGAGTACTAGTAAATGTTTAAATAAATCATAATTCTAAAATCTTAGATGTATTTCTTTCATTATATTTCAATTGGCATTCGAATTTATGTAAACACAGTGTTCAATACAAGTGTCTTTTACTTATCGACACTTTGACATTTCGATTGTAAAGCAGTAAAATATACCAACTTATGGAGTCATAAATGTTTATAACCCAATGTTGAGCACAACACAAGAAACAACAGCCAAAATATGGACACAGAACAACTTGAAAGCAGTTTACCAAACGGGAGCAAGACACACTGACTCGTCGCAACATTCAAACCAGCCAGCATCCTACATCACTGATTAAAACAACAGCAACATCAAATTTCTGTCTGGTGTTGCGCCATCCCAATGTCAACACCAAGGCAACGGTTATTTCCATGTAAAGATACAAGAACAGTACCTACTATAAGCAGTGACTTATATATCTCGTGCCAACAACTACCGGTACCACATGATAATGTGTACTAAAGAGACCAGACCCAACAACAACAGAAATATATTAACAACATTTACCAGGTTGAGATATACCCCAACTAAAACTAAAGTAATGGTATTTCCGACAACAGTGACAACAATAAAGAGCTATAACAAAATTAGGTTTCAACATACAGTACCTGAAGCTCTAGCTCTAGCATACAAAACGAAGCAACACCATTTAAACCGGAGACGTTGGAATATCACCGTGAAACCAACCACAGAGAAAAGGGGTTGCAGCAGCAACTACAAACAACGTCAAACGCAACAAAAAGAGACCAGATGCAATACTCTTACGTAACACAGTAATAAAATATACAGTAACAACATTACATTGCCCTGAACAACAGGAGCACCAAGTACCAAGAACAACTACACATAATATTAAAATAACTAAGTATACAAAACACGCATTTCCAAACTAACAAAATATATTTATCAAAACTACGCTGTATCACAGATGAGAAATAAATCAACTCACAAAGGCAAAAGAAACGTGCCTTATAGCGCCAACTGTTAAATTAACAGAATGTAGAATGTGTATAGGAGACCTAAAGTGGGGCGAGGAGAGATTTCTTTTTGGGATACACAAATGTAATAGGTCGAGGCATCGTTTAATGTAAGCACATGTGCATAATGTGTATATATCTGGAGACATATATATCAAGTTTTTACGCTACCATCCCATCCCTGACAATAGGAACTTATTGGAGGGGATTATTTTCTGTTGTGTACGGGAGTCAGGGATTTGATTTCTTCCTAGGAATTATTCTTTCGACAAGGTGTTTATTATTTTTCTCCATTTCACTCATGTCCATATCTTCTCTGGCATCGTGTGAAATTATAGTGAGGACGAGTTTATACCCTAATTCCTGAATAAAAATCGACGCTAACGCCGACTTCAATCAGATATTAGTAATAATTTGTCTGTAGATTCCCCCTAGTAATAAAGGCAACATTTAAGAAAAACACGAAATGTAACCCCGGATTTTGAAGATTCATCTTTTAACGATTAAACTTCATAAATTTAATGCACATCTCCATAAAATTCATTAGACTTTGATTCAATCTGAAGTCCGCGTTTTCAACAAAACGACTTGCAGACGTTAGCCGTGCGCGGCGCGAGACTTCCTTGGTAACGATCTGGCGCCGCTCTGGATGGTCAGTCGTCGGACCCTGATGGACTAATCGTGGACTTAAAAGCTTTCGCTGAATAATTCGTCACAGATATCATTTTAACTGCCCTTTTAAACCAGAGACTGACAAAATTACTTTTAATAATAATCATCTGTTATTAAAGCCTGTAAAAAGTTGTTATGAAAACTTTGGGTGATTCATAACATCTAGCACACCCGTCCCAGAGAGACAATTGTCTTTTATTTAAGAAAAGGATGTTGTGCACCCTTTTGTATATTTGAAACACTCTGTTGAAATGAACACCTTTATAACGTTAGTCACACTAAACGTGTACGAAACTGATCTTTTAATGAATTAAACGCTGTGACTCAGACAATTTCCGATAAGATGAATTTCTCTGATCACGAACAAAGGTTCAACCATAGTCAATCTGAGGAAGCAGGGTATACGGAAACAGACAAACCCACAGCTTTGAGTACGGAACCTGAACCCGGCACCCGGGGTTCATGTTTTTTGGGTACACTCGTTGAACGCAAAAACTCAATTCAGTCGGTCAATACGCGACTCCCCTGGGAATCGTCTTCTATCAAAACCTTGGAATTTGATATTGTATCTGCTGAAATCAAGCGAACTTTAATTGATTTTACATCGAATAACTTTCTTTCAAATTTACATTTCCCACCAAATATGACTTTTCTGGCCGGAGTCAGCGGGAGAGGACTATTTATTGCTTACTGCTTCTCCCCGGGACAGCCCAAGCCTCAGTTCCCCTCATTAGGCCTAATGAATACCGGATGATCCGACTCCGTCCTGGGATTTCAATCTTTACACAGCCAAACACACCTAATTTATTTTCCTTTGTCGAAATGTGACAAAATGGAAATATTAGCCGAGGGAGACCGAGGAATCTCTCCGTCGAATTTCACATTGCACTGATTCTCAATACGGCTTTGGTTTGGACAGTTGCATCATTATTGGAATTGAATATGCTGATTTGCCGGGGGTTCCAGATATTGTTTAGCTGTTCTTTTGGACCAGGATAAATGTAACGTGGTTTACAGGTGGATTCTGTCAGTTGGGCTCGCTCGGGTGGAAATATCTGAGAATTGATGATATATGACCTAAGTAAATATTTATTTACGGAGAGTGATGTCTGAGTTGGAGTGTGTCCCTTAGCGTCCCTTAAGCTCTCTGACGAATGTTTACGTAGATTTATTTACGTACATTTCTTCACGTAATTTGCAGTTTTGTTTCGCCTAGATTGAAATTGCAAGCCCAGTAACTCTATACTGCAACCATATTCCTTGCTTGTTAATGTGTTGCAATAGCGTCATTTTTTTAACGATGTAACAAAATGCTGTGAAGTTTTGACTTGATACATATAATGTGAACTTTGAAGTAAAGCAAAACTCCAAAAAGGGTTTTTACGCAGGTCAGTATTCTCTAAACCTTTTGAAGTTGTTTGCATGTCCACATGTTATAAACAAACAATGAAAAAACGTTTGAACAAAACACATTAAGGGGGTTGAGTGGTCAACAAAATTTTTATCTAATCTACCCTAAAACTTAAAAAATATATATGATTTCTTTAGCTCACTGCTATAAACTAGTACTGATCAAAGAACAAACCCATGTTAGTTTAGCTTTAAAACTTAATTGTTTTAGTATATATTTATACATAGCTCTTCTTTCTCCAGGAGATTTATATAGTCTACAAATGCCCACAACCATACAGCCCTCTTAAACTTAAAAATAAAATTCCTAGTATCGAATTAGATACCCCAGACCTTGTATAGAGTGTTCTCTTGGCAGAGTTACTTCTCCTGAGACAATACTTGACCAAAGAAATGGAGACGTTTTCAATTTGTGGTCTCTATTAAAGATAATGGATTTAAATCCGGGTTTCCACTCTGATACTCTGAGGAATCAACAATAGTCCTCGGGATCAAAGCCTACCACACAATGCGCCATTACTCGCTGTCCATCTCACGTCACATCGGGCTCGGGCTCCTGACAAAAACCACAGAATCGCAGGAATTCCAACCTCTTTCCCCACCTGTCCTGTTCATGAAAAAAGATCTGATAGCCACATTGATAGGAATTGAAAATTTTAATTAAGACCTGAGAGGTATGGGAATTTGCTGCAGGCCCCAAATAATCTCAAATTCATGAAATATCTATAAGTAGTATTCTTCCTTAAGGGGTTTAGAAGGAAATACCAATTGTTTTTTTTTTATTTTTAGAATTGTAATTACTAAAGAATGTTATAACCAAACAAATACATTTAATAATATTGCAAATGAATGGAAACGTGCCAGAAACGACAAGTAAACATTACGTAATGCAATATGATTTCATGAAAAAGGAAGAGTCCTCCTTATGATAAATTAAGTTCAGTTTTATCACATACACATATCAGCTCTAAAAGTCATCCTCATGCCATATGTCCTTGTTCACTTCTCAAGTACGGCACTTCTGTCTTACAATCAGAAATTCAACAATCACTTGACATGGCTGGTCTTCCCATAAGATTTCCTTTCCAAAGATTTTTTTTTTTGCGTTTTCATGATCAACTTGTTAAAAAAAAACCCATTAGCATCGCATTTTGTTTCTCCTTTAATACATATCTAAAATTATTACTTTATTACTGTGCACATCTTTTGCAAACTGAGATGGCCGTGCATCAAAAGCAAGTTAACTGGATTTTATTATTGCATTGAAGGAAAAATTCGAGACCATTCATGATATCCCATCCCATTTTGATGATATGATTTTCTATGGTTTTCGGTAATTTTGAAAAGTTAGTAAGTCAAGGAGACTGACATTGAATATAAAGGGGATAATGTTTTACGTGGATTCAAAAGAAGAAATCAACACCACTAATGAAGAAATTTACGCCTCGAGTAAAAGAAAAGAAAATAGTAATGGATGGGCTAACGCGAGACCAATCGGCGGACCTCGGGTCTAGCCATTCATCAGTTCATGCCTCTACAGAAGATTCCATTGTGACATAAGAAAGCCCACTTGTAGATTTGAGCAACATGTTGTTTTAAGTCACAGATTTGACAATTATATCTTGTTGAATTCAGTCTTTGTGTAGATTCGTGGGAAAGAAGGGCGATGCGATAGTGAGAAGGGGGACGAGATGTTCGCCATTGTTCGTTAGACAATGCGTACGCCGAGCCCGACCTTCATCCATCTGCTAACGCTGAAAGAAAACCATCCGGCGGCTCGACCGCGCTGTAATGGCGCGATAATCTTTTTCATCGCTTGTTTAAATGTTTACAAGAAGGCAAAGAAATTGAACTTGGAAACTTTTTATGTATTAATGGATATCAGATGAGAATAGGACGATGCTATCAGTGTTATCTGTTTAACCACTGTGGTGATCTGTCTCACTCCAATAATGCACGTGGGTTTAGACGAACCAATTCTACCAAATAGGGCATCATTATAGTATTGAGAATTTAGCTCTGCATTGATGAAAAAGGGAAAAAACCAAACAGCGTGATATTAGACAAATCAGACTTTTTTCTAGGTCAGTTATAAGATATAAAATATAAATTGCATATTCAAATAAAGAATTTCTTTTTAAAAAAACCTGTTATCATTGTAGCGTTGACTTACGTGTTTTTAATTATAAGTAAATTTTGAATGTAGGAAATATCTTTGTTATTGAAATTTTTTTTAGAAACTTGAGTGCACAAGTCAAAATTATATATTATTAAATATTACATAAGTTCTATATTTTTATTTCAAAATCATTATTCAAGTTACTTTTTGTACTGTTAGCATAATGTATAGAAGGACGAGAGAGAGAGAGAGAGAGAGAGAGAGAGAGAGAGAGAGAGAGAGAGAGACTCTTTCATCTTTTTATTAGATATGAGGAATTTTTGACAGAAACCTGGGACATAAGGTTCATTTGGCGAACAAATGTGAAAAACGGATCTTATAAACCGTTTATCTTAAAAGACCTATCTGTTTTCAAATTAGAGGGTTAGGGTTTCTCGAGCCGTTTAAGAGTAAAATGATATACCTATTTGACAGAATCAATGTCTGAACTGTTTTGTCTCTCGTTTAAGAGGGGTAATAAGACACTAATATGAAACTCTGTAATTTTGAAACTTAGAACTTAAAAAAGCAAGAGAGAAAAAACTAATGAAAACTCGGATGGATATGAATAACCCCGACAACTTTCAAAGATAATATCTATGAACTCGGTATTATTAGGTTATAATGATATCCTAAACAATTATATAAACACAAGACAAGCACATAAAACTAATAAAACTAGCTGTCCCCTCCCTTTTTTAGAAGGGAAAAACGTTTTTAAAACCGTAAGAATTGAACCTGCAGAAATATGGCAGATCACAATACGATTGACCGACTTTGTCTTTTAAATTCATTGCTTATAAGTTACTTCCAGAGTGAAGGCTGATAGAGTTTTGGAGGGTTTTTCGGTGTAAAAAATCCACATTATTTAGGGCACGTCAGGTCACCTATGAAATGCACAACAATACGCCATTATCCCATCCAAAGCTGGCCACTTTTGGTTTTTATGCAAAAAGCACTGAAGCAATATTTTTTATACATTGAAGCAATATTTTATGCAGTTGGCAATTTCCTTTATTTTTATGTTTGGTCAGTTTCTGTTGCAAATATGCGCATCGGGCGTGCTCTTCTGTATTGTGTTAGTTTTAGAATTCTTTTGAATTTGCGACATCTTTTGAGCTGACTGTATGGGGTGACGCCCTGTAGACTCTCCCCTCACGAGCTGCATTGGCTCCACTGAGCAATGACAGTGCGTTCCAAGGTCTTAACCAAATCCATCAACGAAATCGTAAAAATCCCCCGAAATCGACCTGCTGATGGCCAATACGATACAGAAAGATATTGTCATTAGTATTTAAGGAATAATGCTCATTTTTATCGCAGGCCGGAGAATCAAACTTAAGAGATCGCAATCTTACAATCACTCGTCATTTATCATTTTATAAAACTTTATTTTCTAAAGGTTCTTCATTGGTACACTCCCCCTTTTTCTATCAAAATATATTAAATATTCAAATTACAACTAAACAGATTGCTGACAGTAATTTAACGACCAAGATCAAAGCCCGAGGCGACAATTCTACACTAGAATTAATGCATCAGACGGGAGTTAAAGGTTTGGCCGAGGGGTTACGACCATCCCATCCCCCGCTTCCTCAATGAAATATGCTGCTACAATTCCTCAGCATGCTTCTACACGTGCAGGTATATAGAGGTAGGCTGGGTGAAATAATCCGTCATTAACGAGCAACAATTGTCACCTTCATAGCCTTCCCACTCCTCCGAACTCTGTGGGCCGTGGTGACGAAACCGAGGAAGAATTCACGCGATGAGTATTTCGGAAACACCCTTGACTCATTGATAATTGCACAGCACGTGCAGATACCCGAAAACATGAATACAGTGTTCCATATCAGAAATGTCGTGCAATTTAACAACCCTCTGTTGCCACCAATTGCAATATGTTTGACCTAGCATGCTTATTTTAAAAGAAACATTTGACTTTTGAACGAGAGATAAGCTTTGACGTCAATTGTCTATTGGACTCTATGGGGACACTGTATGCTCGTGCGTTATCAAAGAGCAAACGTAACTAACAATACAGCAATGGAGTTGTTATTTTAAATCCGTTTAAATATAATCAAATATTACTAACAAAAGAGATGTTCTTTTTAAATCCTTCTTTTTAAGATTATAATCAAGCGTAGCTAACAATAGAGTTGTTCTTTCAAATTCTTTTTAAAAATAATCTTTTTATAGAATGTAGTGGGTGTAAGATTTTTTTTCGGGTTTCCACAAATGCACTCCAAATGACAGAGTACAATAAATCTCTGTGGCGCTCACCATTTCTTTGACTGCTTTTGGACACGGACGTACCTCAAAATAATGAACAATTTATTCACTTGGCTTTAACTCTTTTTGGACAAATGACAGCGAGGGAAAAAGACGGGCATTTATCTGCATAAAACTAAAATATCAATGCTAATATTAAAAATCCTGGGGAAGATAACTCATGGAGATCAACGAAACAATCTAATTTTTGCAAATTAAGGTCTTTTAGGGGTCTTCAGATAAGGCAAATGAAGTCAAATTTATTCAGTCCATGCTTGCACGGAATCATTTGAAATTCTACCCAACAAATTGTATAGATAATAGCACAAGTATCGTATAACATTCTGGACGACGAAGATACCTATCTGGACCAGGAAAACAAATTGACATGGAGGCGATTGCAATCACGTGCTAGATATAACAAGTACGGTGTCCCTGTCCACCTGCGCTGTAAAAATGGTCAGTGATGGATTTTATGGGTTAATGCCAGGTAAAAGGTCCAAGGGGGTCGTTAATGCTTACTTGCTGAGAGACATTGGCGTAATCTGTGGATAAGATCAACTTGGGGGGGGGGGGGGGGGCTGGAGAGAGAGAGAGAGAGAGAGAGAGAGAGAGAGAGAGAGAGAGTGTACAGAGTGGACTTTAGCTGAAAATCAGTTTTTGTTTTTTTTAAAGTTTTTATTAGTTTTATCAACGCTTTACAATTTTCTGCTTTCTATTAAAGACACACATAGCTAATGTTTTATAAACATGACACAAAAATTCTGAATAGGAGAAATGAATCATATTTAAGGGGAAGAGAAAGACAGACAGTCAGTAATGAGAAATCATGTTAAGAATTCTGTTTACTGTACTGGCATTTTTTTTCCCCTAAGTCTATTTTTTGGAGATGGTTTGTCGTCCGAAGCAAAGATGACGGACCACTTATTTATCAGCTTTTTAAGAACCCCAAAAGAGAGTAAATCATCGTTTATGTCTTTCACATATTCAATATTTAAACACTCATTCGTGTAAAACGCTGTTCCTATTGATTGGGCAATACTAATTCTTGAAGATCTATAAAGAAGTTAAAGCTACAAGGACGGATAGATCTTCTTGTGTCAAATGAATGCCGGTATTGTGACGCTACGTGATAATGACACCTACCTACGTCATTTGACTGAATTATCACTGGAAAAACGTCAAAACGCACGCTTAACCACGTGATTACTTTGTGTGTGGATGGATTGCATATATCAATTAGTTCGACCATTAGGTCACATAAGAATTCAAATCACCGACTTGCTCCCACAAGCCGCAACCTTGATGCCTAAAGTTTAGTATCATATCTCGTTACTTGCAAAATAACAATAAACTGCATATTTAGAAATATTCCAGATAAAAAAAACATTTTTTAAGCTGCAAAACTAAGAGAAAAAAAGTTAATTTAATACTAACGGATAACCAAAACAAAAACAAAAAAACAACACACACATATATATATATATATATATATTTGTATACATAGTTTACCTCGGGTATATTCAGTAGCTTGTTAAGTGAGGAAAAGTATTTCAGGAACGTGTGAAGAAAAACTTGCAATTAGTTTGTTTTCAGAAGCTTGCATTTTTGGTGGTAAAAATTCCAAAGATACCCGCGCACCTGTTTGTAACCGGATCTGATGCCCCACACTCACCAACGACTGAAGCGGCCTCGCGACGGGTCACGTGGTCTTTAAGTTGGGTAGACGCATGCAGATTCATCTTTTTAAATTCATTAAACTCCATCAACTTAAGAAACCTAAAACCATTGGGCAGTTTTATTTCCAAAGTAAGCACCAAAGCTTTATTGTGCGGTCAGACGCACAAAGCAGCGAATGTTTTTGAACTGATGCTATGAACGAAGTATGAGACGACATCTAATAATTTATAAGAATTGAAAAATGTTCAACTTTGCAAATTGTTATTTCACGTGTACTAAAATCAACCTTAATTAAAAAAGGAACAAAACCAAGTCCACGTTATTTCTTCCTTCAACTCAATGTATCTTCTGACATGTTTAGTACATGATTGTACATGTAATTTTCTAGCAAATGAGCATTAATCTAAAGCTTAAACGAGATTTGAATTATTTCGAGAGAAGCATTTCCTATAAGATTCAATGAGCTTTACTCATTAAAGCTAAAACGAATCGTGTACTGTCGTGTAACTCCAAGAAATGTTAGGTATTACTGTTGCTTGTTAATTTCATGACGCAGTATTTAGTTGTTCATTCGATTGAAGGTTTTACTTTACTCAGACTAACATTTCATTGTGAATCCATCTCATGACTGATATTAAAATTACGTAGCATTAAATTAATTCTGTTTGCTGATTCGGGTCTTGAAAAAAAATACATATGCATACATTGTACATTGATTAGCACGCTTGCGCAGTGACATAAGGAGAGCAGTGTCCAGCCTGGAATGCGCTGAGCCAAATGTTAACTACCCATGAGAATCACTCCATCAACACTTCTTAATTATTATCATTTACGATTTCACCTGTATCCATTTCAATTCAATTAAACATTCATTTTGTGTCCTTTTTATTTACAAATGTCGTTTGAATTTGCAAATACCTTTTCCTAAGACTTTAATTTAAGATAATCAAAACTCAAAACGAGGCCTCATGCTGGGATAACCACCACTATCAAGAGAAGGGATTTCTACCGCATCTCTAGAATGGTTCTCCTGTAGAGTAATCTCCCTTTGTTTTCGGTAGTCCCGCGGTGAATGGGAGTTCTCGCGTTTGTGACCGTAGTTTCAAATTGCCCAAATGTTGAGCTATGTTCAATGTTGAGAACCAATATGTGATCGTTTAATTTCTATTTGAGTTGAAATATCCTTGCATGGGAAGATGCATCGCTAAGAAAGGAACAATTTATCAAGCAGTTTAAAAACAGCCTTGAATTCATGGCAATTAGCGAACCCCAAATGATGAACAGAAGGCCGAGAACAACACATCTTTTGACTGTATTGTCAATGCATATCACTGAATGGGCATGGGTGTTCACAATAAATCTTCCTTATTTCTTTTTTTTCTCTTTGAAAATCTGTAAAGAATAGAAGATTTTGGGAAAGGTTAGAAGTTTACGACAACATTACCAGCAAAGAAAAAATTATTAAAAAATTGTAATAATAGATGATGAATGAGAGTTTTCTAAGGATAACTTGAAGAATGGTCATTTTAATTGTCATTAGAGAGAATGTTTTAAGGCTGCTCGGTCAGGATTAGCCAATATTACGGTCGTCTCGGACAAAAGGAGAGTTCGAAGTCATAAGAAAAGATTTCTGGTTTGATAAATGTTCCACCGAGTGCTACGTTTATTGTTCGCGGCATGCAAATGATAGTTAAATATTTATAATCCCACGGAAATTGACAATTTTTTCATCACCCGGTACAAAAGATGACGAATGGTGCATTTCAAATTAAAAGTCGTAAATATTATAACCGTATCATATATCACAGAGCTCGAAGAAGACCGAAGAGGGGCGATCCAGCTTCAAGAGAAACTTGACCTTTGTACCGGACAATGAAGAGAAGTCTCGCGTCTACACGAGATCAGGCGAGACTTTTCCCCCTCCAGGCAGCTCCACCCCCTTGAATGCACGCGACAGGAGATAGCTGTCGCAATCCGGCGTATGACCCTCGGCTTTTTTATTTTTTGGGTTAAAACTGTTAAGTGCTGTGTCAAAGTACGCTTCTATACTCAGCGAAATGCTACAAATCAGATTTTAAACCTTGTTAAAAAGTTTAAAAAGCCTCAGTGTGATTTGTTTAGTTTTGTAGAAAAAGATTGTTATGTCGAAATATACTTGTTTCACTGGTTACTTAAAAGATAAATGATTTATCCAAAAGCGCCCATTTAATAGAAACACTTGGTTTGATTTGTTTTAAAAAAAATTAATAAACGTTTTACTCAGTTATTTTTCACGTTGTACGATGATCATATATACGTATGCATATGCGTGCCACGGGGTCCACGTTAGGGTACATGCACGTGACACTTAAATTATTTTGGTTCATTAAATGCATATTGTGAGACTACTAATTGTTGACCTTAGGTGACTTAAACATATTTTTTTTTACATTACATTTTTGTCATATTGCTGGGCAATGACTGGACATTTTTACATCCTTCTAAGCAACATTGTCCAAAAAATCCACATATGTTACGGCATAGACCATTGCCTCGTTATATTATCCCACTTGTCAGTTGAAATATTCAGAATTAGAGTTAGAACATCAAATAAGTTCCAAATGCAATATATAGAATACCATACATGTCATGTAATGATATTTGTAGTTCCTGTAGGATTTTTCAAACGTTTTTTTTCAAAACGCCATGCAGTAATTTTACCTACCGGATGAATTTATTTCTCAGATAATTTATTTTGTATCAGTTGTTTTCCTATGGTAAATTTAAAATTTCCTTTAGATTTTAGAATTCTACTAGCAAAATCGCTTCCGAATTTTGTAAAAAGATGTCTTTCCATGTAAAAACATATCATTTCCATAGAAAATCTAAGAACTCTGAAGAAATGATAGAGTATAGTGTAGAGATAGTGTACTATAGTATTTGTGTGGAAATCATTGCTTTACTTACAGATAATTAAATACAACATAAAGGTAGATATCTTATAAAATCTAAGGACAATATATCAAATGTCTTATCAGGAATTTTTGGAAACTTTTTAGACGGTTGCGAATGCTGCTCTGTAAATGACATAGATATTTTGCAGTAGGGAGAAGCATATTGAAGATTTTTATGAACCTATTTTATGCTGATACAACAGCACTTCATAAAATTTATGTCTAGCTCAAAAAGCGTCGTGTCATGGCCTTAATCTCCATGAAATCTTGAACTGTACGGAGAATATTCCCCTTCCTATTAGTTAAGGTTCAAACCTCTCGACCCAAAGAAGAGCGCTGCAGTTTTCCATTGTTTTGGTCGGCTTTCTGTATCCAATTCGGGTTCGGGGATGAGACGCTTGTTCTTTACTCTCGCGCACCCCTGAAGGGGGACGAACGATTTTCACTCCCTGCCCACCCAGACTCTTCGCATACAATGGAAGACCCGGCTGTGCAACACAATATACACAATCATATGGCCTCCGCAGTAGAAGAAACCCAGACTTATTGTTCTGCCTGCCCACCTCGGCGACTTTTTGCCTCATATTTACAATATGTTTACACCTTGGAGAGATACTTTGTAATATTGGACAAAGAAAAATAAGAAAAATGAAATAAAAATCACAAAAATGAAAAGAGGACTTGGCTGAGTAGAAGACCTGGTCTGACCCTCCCCCAGAACAATGGCGCTCAAAGGACGCGCGCCAAAACGGGAAAGTTAGTTAGAAGTAACGAGATATAATCCATTCGATAATGTTTTATTCCGTCGTCAGAATTCCTATTAAACGAAACCCAGAAAGGTGTTTTTTTCTAATAAATTCTCCCCGAAAGTTTACACCTAGATGAAATATAAAAAAAATGTGAAATTACTTGATATCAATGTCCTTCATAATTAGTACCGGGTATAACGGAACGATAGATGCGAAATCTGCGTGTTCTATCGTAATTTTGAATTTAATGAAGTGATGTAAAATCTAAACACATTACAAGGTTAACACGTTGAAAAAATTAAGGACCATGTGCTTACCGGCAATGGTAGTTTAAAGTAGGATTAAATTTCACCCTGCAAACGGGTTCTAAAGATTATGTAAAGCCAGACCAATCTACATGTAGTCAATAAAAATAATATTGCACATGAGGAGAGGTGAATACGAACGAAATAATTGTTTCTAAATTAATGCATGGCATGTAAAGAACCATATAAGAACCAAGTATATTGAAATACGTGCAAATGTTTGCATCGAGCTTTTTCTTGTATAATATTATCTTATGATATGTTTCATTCATGATTTACGATTGAATGTCATTTATTAAGGTTGAAAATTTAGTATTCTCACATGAAGCATCATCAGGACTATAATCAAGACTTTTTGGGTGTAAATACTTCTCTGATTCCAGTTCTTGGAAAGTATACATACTGTAGCCTTTTATCTTTTTTACTATATTTGTGGAATATACTCTAAGCGTCTTGCTCAGAAATGACTGCTTGAATACAAGCTTGACTCTAATAAATTTTGAATGAGTTGTGAGATGTGGGTAAAAGGTTTCAAAGTTTAACCAAATGCATGATTTGTTTGCGTTTCTTGATTTCTAAAAATTCTTTATTTCAAACATTTAGTTTCAATGAAAAATCTGCTACATGCATGCATTATATCAATTTTCGGTGACTGGTTTCCAAATCGTATACCCTTTAATCAGAGTTATTGGTAGGACAACACAGATATAACTGTCTCCTTAACTAGACAAATGTTGCATTCACTCCACCATTGCAGTTCACCTTTGAAATTCAATTTCAAGTTATCCAGATAATTTTTGCGCTAAATCTCGCTGTCTCTTAGTTTACCAACCTTTTACTCTCTGTTTAAAGGCATAATATCTATGAAAATACGTATTATTTTATATTGCTTTGAATGTCGTGATATGCTAAGATTATGATATTATTAAAAGGATTTCTCTCTCGTAAATATCAATTTTTACTGTTATATGTAGACTAAACAAGCGAAATGACATTTTCTTGAATTCTTGTGCAGGATGACAAAAATTCGATTTGATCCCGCCTCTATTCATATGACCCCAAGTTTGAACTCTTTCGGAAAGCTTTTCGCGCATGCTCAACGCGGTAAATTAAAACAAACATGTCGGAAAACAGCAAATCTAACCGAGGAAGAAAGAGATGTTTAACCGATTCTGCGAGAAAAAGAAATAGAGCCACAGTAGCATCTAAATGGAACAAAAGCAGAGTATATATTGGTAATCAGTTTGAACGCTGGAATGAATTGAAGGCCATATTGAATGTGGATACGCATGCCGAAGTAGCCAATGTTTTGCTGAACAAGTGAGTCTCACACACGTGTTTTAGTTAACGTTTGTTTGTCTTTTATTCAAACAATTATTTTTGTAGAAGTGATACATAGATAGAAACCAATCATAAGTTATTTTTTCGAGAATATAGCCGATAAAAAAGAAGCAAAAATACAAGAAAAGTATTGTTAGACATTTACGATATGCACTCAGATATAAGAGGCCTCCGAAGGGGAAATCAAAATCAAAATATATAAACCCATGTTTGCAACTCAAATATTAGTTTGATTTTAATATAGGAAGTAAAAAATAAAACATATATGGATTAGAAATAAATAAATACTAGTTCATAGTTGTCAAAAGGATTAAAGTCTCTAATGAAAAAAGCCTCTGTACATACATTGTGTGCAGGTGTGTATTGCATAGTTTGTGCGATTGTGTGTTTACAACTACTTGCACATTCAGTAGAGTTTTGATTTGGAAATTTTAACGCCCCCTGCGCAGCTCTACATTGCTTAAATATCATTTTTGTTAATGATTTCTGTTTATTAGCTTTGTAACATTCTTTTGTAGTTATCATGCAAATAATATAGTTGATGCAGTCAGTGATTATCAACCAAACTCCCAAAAATCTGAAACAGAAGAATTAGAAAGAACAGTTAATGTAGTTTCAAAGGATACAGCTGTAACTTCAACACCTGGACCATCACATATACATTCTCGTTTCCACACCACATGTGATGTGTCAGACATATCATCGGCTGGAGAATATCATAGGTAGTTTGCGATTAATTTTACATGTTGTGAGAATATTGCCTTCCTTATTTTTTATAAGCATTACTGATTTACTGTATCAAGTATAGTTTCCTATGACAGCCATCAGTGGGACCCTCTCTTAATGAGCTAACTTTATTGTATTTACAGAGAGTCAGACATGTCGGGTATTGAAGAGTTTTGTAGTAGTGCGAAAAAAGCGTATGAAATTGAGAAGTCAACTTCCTTTATTAATCCTTTCGAGTAAGTTGTGTTTTGTGATCATATTATTGCATAAAGCTTACAAAAGATTAGCAGAATAAAAATTGAATGTTATTATGATTTGTGTCTTACAGTGGTTACCATAGTTTTATTTATGAAAATTAATGAGTTTTGTTTGTTCATAACAGTCTTACAATTGACGAGGATGAAATGTGCTTGCTGGACGATGATTCGTCTGATTCTGATGAGGAATTTCAGCCAAATTTCAACTTAACACTCAGGTAACAGCTATATCTAGCTAAAAACTGTTAGAATTGTTTTAAGTATTTAATCTAAAGAATTGCTGCATCCATAAATCAATTTATAAACTCTATCAAAGCTGATGTAGAATTCTGTTATGGAGGATGTATATCATATCTTCCTTTGAAACACCTTCTGTTCATTGAAATTTGTGTCACTAGTCTTTCAACAGTCTATGCTCTAATTGCAATTGTGGATTGTATAGCTGTTTCATTGTAAATATATATGTATTTAATTTTACAGACCAAGTAATGCAGACCAGCTTCCTATAGAGTACTCGGATGATGAGTCTGACACATGTGATGATGACCCTGCTGATGCTGCAGAAACAGACTACAAGAGAGTAAACAGTATTGAGGACGTAGAAACTTTAATTACTGACCGCCCTCTTCTTGTATACCAACAGCCCTTGTTGGATTTGGCCAACACACAGATTAGTACTATCTGCAAAATTTGTAATGAAGCTGTCAGCATTTGTGTGGATAATATTGGTTCAGCAACATATCTTAAATGGGTAAGAACCATTCAGAACATGTTTTAATGAGGGAGAATAAAGGTCTCAAAGTCAGTTCAAAAGACATGGTGACATACAAACTCATGATTTACCAACTAAAGAATTTTTATATGATTTCCACATTTTTTGTATATCATATGAAAAGATGAACTTTTGAAAAAATCACAGTGTTTTAAAGTGAATTGTTGGATATTTTTATTGATTTTTTTTTTTATTGAAAGATTTTGTAAAAACCATGCAGTTTAAAAGCTTTTCTTTCAATATTTATGAATTTATAAAGCCTGTTTTGTTGAAATCTCAATCCAGATTACTGATACATATTTTTTTATTGTAGGTCTGCAAATTAGGTCATGTTGCGAATAGGTGGTGTTCGCAGTCAATTCTCAACAGAAGAATGCATGCTGGAGACCTTGTTTTTGCATCAGCCATCCTATTGTCGGGCAACAATTTCCAGAAAATTTCAACACTGGCAAAGTTCTTAAAACTTCCAATTCTTAGCTCCTCATCATTTCACAGAATTCAAAAAACCTACCTTGTTCCATCAATTGACAGATTTTGGATTCAGAAACAAGAAAGTACTCTTAGAGAATTTCAAAATACAGATATAATAGTTTTAGGTAAATACTAAATAATATAGCCAATTTAAATTGAATACAAAAAAATTAATTTAAAAAGAAGAGTGAAGTATGGAATTCATGAAATGGTATACATGTTTCATTTAACTTGAGATATTTTATTCTGCATAGCCATACACTCATTTTTAGGTGATGGGCGTATGGATAGCCCAGGACACTGTGCACAATACTGTTCATACACCTTCATGGAGTATACATCCAAGAAAATTCTATGCATCACAACAATGGACAAACGAAGTACTGACCGGAAAAGCACCAACCTGGAGAAAGCTTGCTTCCTGCGAGGGATGCAGTTTTTTAAAGACAAAGGCATCAAAGTTGTAGAGGTGGTGACTGATGCACATGTCCAAATCGCTTCAGTAATGAGTATGTACATAGTGATATGATCATAAAATTCATTAGCTATTAAGCTAAAAATGTAATAAACTTGTTTAAGTGTTTTTACAAATCATATTTTGTGTAATTTTATATCTCATGGAAATTTATTTTCTGTATAAGTGTGTCTAATTCCTTTCTATGCTCTTGATTCTTGTTTTATCAATCTCATATGTTATACATATACTTTATGTTGATTATTAGGAAAGGATTTCCCGGATATAAAGCATTCTTTTGATGTCTGGCACGGGACAAAGAATTTGGGAAAGAAACTCACAAAGGTATAGACATTACTACTAAGTTAAATATAGACATTAATACTATTAAGTTAAATGTATATATGCGTGTAATGAAAACCATGACTTTACCTGTTGTTTGAGACTAGTCTGTGATTACCTACATTTATTGAACATGACATGTAGATCAGTCAAGAAAAAGGAAACAAAGAATTGAGTGGATGGGTCAAGGATGTAGTAAATCATTATTGGCACAGTGCAGAAGTTTCTACCACTTGTGAAGAGTTTCTTGTAAGTTTTAATTCACCTAAAGTTCAGAATATTTCGTATATTACCTCAGTACCAGTATCTATTATTAGTTTTGCTTTTGAGTCCCTGCAAAGAAAATCTAAATATTGTAATGTATAGGGTAATTTTGTCATATTCAAAAATTATCTTTTGTTGATTATTTTTACAATGACTTATATAATTATTCTTTTAATTGTATTTAAGGATGTTTGGTATGGTATGCTCCATCATATTGTAAATGAACATGAGTGGTTTGTACCATTTGCAAACTCTACGGTAAGCACTTGCCAACACGGCCCTTTAGAAGATGGTAGTCAGACAAAGGAGTACCTTAAGAAAGGATCAGCAGCCCATAATGCACTTAGACAAATCGTAATGGATAAACGGCTTGTGAAAAACATTCCATACTACCTTAACTGCCGGTATGTAAACTTATTGAAGGATAAAATTTTCCCCATTAGCTTGGAATAAATAATTTCGACTATCTATATTAATTTTAATGATCTTTTGGTGCATAATTTGACGTTTTTTATTATATATATGAAAGAAAAATGCATAGTATTTATTGGGTCTCTACAATGTACTGCACATTTCATGTTTTAACATATTTATAAAATAAAGAATGTACTATTGTAACCCTTGACATCTTTCAAACAAGACCAACTTTTAATGCTATCCATACAACCTTCAGCATTATCAAATATCCAACTCTGCATAGCAATTTAAAAAAAAAACAATCTCTTTCACAATCATATTGACTTTTCATTCATTGTAGGAGCACGTCAGAACTGGAAAATTTTCAAAATCTAATTCTGGTGTATTCCTCCAAGAGACACTCTTACAGCCCTCCAGTATATAGGGCAAGAAACAGGTTGGCTGCCCTTGACCATAATTCTCATGCAGAGCGAGAGGTGATGAAGAACAAAGATGGTTCTCTGAGGTTTGTAATGTTCGTCAAATATAATGCATAATATATCCAAAAATACTGGACAGAAAAACAATCACACTATCCCTTAAAATATTTACAGCCAACCAGTTTTGAATAAATCAGATAGTTTTTGCCCAATACAGCAACTGGCCTGGATGGAAAAAATGATGAAAATATATAAGCCATTTGAATAACATCTCATTTTTTTTTTATTTCTTGGCATTTACTTTGTAAAACCAGACCATATTCAAAATGAATGTTTTGTATTGCAGTTTTATCCAAGCATAATTTATTCATTTATGGTTATATGTAGGTGGCAAAGAAGTTACAACAAAAAAACATCTAGATGGTCTGTCCACCCTGTAAAAGTGGAGAAAAATTACAGTTATGTTCAAGACCTAATTCGGCATATCATCACCAGCAGGATAGAGGATGACATTGGAATGAACAGACCCATGGAATTGGAGGCAGACGATCCACGGCGGATATCTGCCCATTTGGCACCAGTTCCACCACCATCAACGAGAGACATTGTGGCTTCTCAAATTTCTAGATTCGAAAATCTAAATAAAACAATTGAGTACTGGACAGCGGAGGGGCAGTAAAGCTTTCATTTGTGACAATATTATGCCATTGATAGGGCTGGGTAATGCCTAGAGATTTCCATATTGCCATGTTCTGTGATATTTATCTCTGTGATATTTATCATATATTTTATTACAGGGAGCTAGACATAGTGGTTTGCTTCACTTGCATATGGATGATGCTGTAATCAGAGAATTGTTACAGGTTTTTCTCTTTGATAATTGTATGTCATTAGTCATCAATTTAAATAAATAAATCATGTTTTTTTTATTGATATCTGAGATTTTATATTACACTACTTTGATCTGATTAAAAACAGAACAAACACTTTTCCTGCAAATGTAATTTAATTTCAATTGAACCTCCCCCCAACGAAACCTTTATATTGTCCAAATGGATTGGGATACTTGTCCCGGATGCGCCAAACACAACAGCTGGGTATCACACGTCTAATCCCTGCCCCAAGTCTGCCATGTTGCCAGACTATGAACTGCCTGTAGGCCGCAAATCTGTTTGCTCTATTAAGGTCTTCATCAGGGGGCATGACGAGCAACTCCTCCCTCAGCCTTCTTGCCACTGCAAGAACTGCCTCGTCCAGGACAATCAAGTAGAAGTCCTGCAGAAATAGGAATATGAATTCATATGACATATCCCTTGAGCTATTTTGTTATCTAAATTATATAACTACTCGTTAGTTTAAAAGTGATTAAATGAAGGTATAATACTGAAACTTAATCAAAGTGAATCTGATTTGTTAACTTGGTTACATACAGGCAGTCTTGAGTAGCAGTTTGGTCTAGTTCTGCCACAACATCGTCTCTCTGCTTCCGTTGGCATTTCCCGGCAATATGTGCAGGTACACCAGGCCGGGGTAGGACCATCTGGTGGAGGATGATGTCCGCCATGCTGTCCGTCGTCCCTGTCCAAAACGTCGAACACGAATTCAGGGTGTTGTGATGCGATATCGACAACAAGTCCCCTCAGGTCACAATCCGATAGACGAGAAATTCTATCCTGAAATGATTAAAAACAATTTTTGCATGTCAGCACATTTTTTCCAGAATGGAACATATTCGGTCACAAATTGTTGAAAAACAATATTCTTATATCCATGAATTTTCTTTTAATACATATGTCAGGATAACTTATTTAAAATATTAATATTTATACCTGCAACTGACGATTTCTCTCCTCTAAAGTAGCTGCTGCTACCTGAGCCCTGTTGGGTCCATCAGCAGCTCCCCTGCGTGGTTGACCTCTTCCTCTTGAAGCTCTCCTTGGTCCTCTGCCCCTCCCTCTTACACCCCTGAGGGTGTCACGACCCCGGCCCCTACCTCTACCTCTACCTCTACCTCTTCTAATTGTCTGGTCAGGATCAGCTGGCTCGCTGCTGTCAGAACTACCGGTATCATGTGGATACATTGAGCTTCTAGAGTCCTGAAATAACCACCAATACATGTTTGTCTTTGTTATATATAAAAAAAAAGTAAGACGGGTGTTAACTTGTATCTGATAGATCGATTTTTCTGATTGATTTTTTTTTCATTTTACATTTTTGGTTGGTTATTACAGTGTTTAGTTGTATGTTTAATTGATCCCCCCCCCCCTAATTTTGAAGCAGAGAACCATCATTTCTGCTTTACAGATAAACTGGAATGTGCATATTTACAGGGGGTAAAATCTAAAGATATTTTACGTAAATTCTAACATGACACAGTCACCTGAAATTTTATTATAAACTTGCAAAGGTGGCTCAATATAACCAAAACAATTCAATCCCCTCTAGAAATAAAGTGTTAAAGGGAAGGATTTTCCCATCACACTTATATAAAAGAGGTAGAATATTTCAATCTTTGGCTGTATATTGAACGACTTGTTGATAAAAAAAAACAGGTGTCCGTGATAATAAAAATAGAACGTCTATATGTTAACTGATGAAACAGAGACACTACACATCGAATATCATATTTATCAATTTTTCATACCCATTTTTTTCCGTATATAATAATCTAGTTTGTATTATAAGTATGAAACGCTCACAATTTATTATGATGTTTTATGTTGCAATTTTACTGGAATAAAAAAAATACCCCTTTGGGTACCCCATTCATGTTTCAATGTACAAAACATCGAACGGAAACAATTGTCATTGATCTATTACAATTTATTAATAGAAATGGATTAAATAATACTTTCTGGAAGGGATAGGCTTGCAATACACCTTCCACTATGTATGAATAATTTTATTATCACATAAGATTACTGTCATGTGCTTACCTCGTCATCCATTACGCTGCATCCGGGTATGTAAAACTCAGCTTCGGTAGACGTCGGAAAAACTTCCGATGCATAATTAACACGGTGAGTTCGGACGAGTTTAATCAATTAATTAATGATTAGGAGACTTTTTATAGACACAGTGATGCATTATTTAAGTATTTGATGTTATATCTTTGTTTTATGGTAACTTTCAGCAATATGAAAAGTACATCAAAATCTTAGACAATATGCCTTTAAAGGCATAATATCTATGAAAATACGTATTATTTTATATTGCTTTGAATGTCGTGATATGCTAAGATTATGATATTATTAAAAGGATTTCTCTCTCGTAAATATCAATTTTTACTGTTATATGTAGACTAAACAAGCGAAATGACATTTTCTTGAATTCTTGTGCAGGATGACAAAAATTCGATTTGATCCCGCCTCTATTCATATGACCCCAAGTTTGAACTCTTTCGGAAAGCTTTTCGCGCATGCTCAACGCGGTAAATTAAAACAAACATGTCGGAAAACAGCAAATCTAACCGAGGAAGAAAGAGATGTTTAACCGATTCTGCGAGAAAAAGAAATAGAGCCACAGTAGCATCTAAATGGAACAAAAGCAGAGTATATATTGGTAATCAGTTTGAACGCTGGAATGAATTGAAGGCCATATTGAATGTGGATACGCATGCCGAAGTAGCCAATGTTTTGCTGAACAAGTGAGTCTCACACACGTGTTTTAGTTAACGTTTGTTTGTCTTTTATTCAAACAATTATTTTTGTAGAAGTGATACATAGATAGAAACCAATCATAAGTTATTTTTTCGAGAATATAGCCGATAAAAAAGAAGCAAAAATACAAGAAAAGTATTGTTAGACATTTACGATATGCACTCAGATATAAGAGGCCTCCGAAGGGGAAATCAAAATCAAAATATATAAACCCATGTTTGCAACTCAAATATTAGTTTGATTTTAATATAGGAAGTAAAAAATAAAACATATATGGATTAGAAATAAATAAATACTAGTTCATAGTTGTCAAAAGGATTAAAGTCTCTAATGAAAAAAGCCTCTGTACATACATTGTGTGCAGGTGTGTATTGCATAGTTTGTGCGATTGTGTGTTTACAACTACTTGCACATTCAGTAGAGTTTTGATTTGGAAATTTTAACGCCCCCTGCGCAGCTCTACATTGCTTAAATATCATTTTTGTTAATGATTTCTGTTTATTAGCTTTGTAACATTCTTTTGTAGTTATCATGCAAATAATATAGTTGATGCAGTCAGTGATTATCAACCAAACTCCCAAAAATCTGAAACAGAAGAATTAGAAAGAACAGTTAATGTAGTTTCAAAGGATACAGCTGTAACTTCAACACCTGGACCATCACATATACATTCTCGTTTCCACACCACATGTGATGTGTCAGACATATCATCGGCTGGAGAATATCATAGGTAGTTTGCGATTAATTTTACATGTTGTGAGAATATTGCCTTCCTTATTTTTTATAAGCATTACTGATTTACTGTATCAAGTATAGTTTCCTATGACAGCCATCAGTGGGACCCTCTCTTAATGAGCTAACTTTATTGTATTTACAGAGAGTCAGACATGTCGGGTATTGAAGAGTTTTGTAGTAGTGCGAAAAAAGCGTATGAAATTGAGAAGTCAACTTCCTTTATTAATCCTTTCGAGTAAGTTGTGTTTTGTGATCATATTATTGCATAAAGCTTACAAAAGATTAGCAGAATAAAAATTGAATGTTATTATGATTTGTGTCTTACAGTGGTTACCATAGTTTTATTTATGAAAATTAATGAGTTTTGTTTGTTCATAACAGTCTTACAATTGACGAGGATGAAATGTGCTTGCTGGACGATGATTCGTCTGATTCTGATGAGGAATTTCAGCCAAATTTCAACTTAACACTCAGGTAACAGCTATATCTAGCTAAAAACTGTTAGAATTGTTTTAAGTATTTAATCTAAAGAATTGCTGCATCCATAAATCAATTTATAAACTCTATCAAAGCTGATGTAGAATTCTGTTATGGAGGATGTATATCATATCTTCCTTTGAAACACCTTCTGTTCATTGAAATTTGTGTCACTAGTCTTTCAACAGTCTATGCTCTAATTGCAATTGTGGATTGTATAGCTGTTTCATTGTAAATATATATGTATTTAATTTTACAGACCAAGTAATGCAGACCAGCTTCCTATAGAGTACTCGGATGATGAGTCTGACACATGTGATGATGACCCTGCTGATGCTGCAGAAACAGACTACAAGAGAGTAAACAGTATTGAGGACGTAGAAACTTTAATTACTGACCGCCCTCTTCTTGTATACCAACAGCCCTTGTTGGATTTGGCCAACACACAGATTAGTACTATCTGCAAAATTTGTAATGAAGCTGTCAGCATTTGTGTGGATAATATTGGTTCAGCAACATATCTTAAATGGGTAAGAACCATTCAGAACATGTTTTAATGAGGGAGAATAAAGGTCTCAAAGTCAGTTCAAAAGACATGGTGACATACAAACTCATGATTTACCAACTAAAGAATTTTTATATGATTTCCACATTTTTTGTATATCATATGAAAAGATGAACTTTTGAAAAAATCACAGTGTTTTAAAGTGAATTGTTGGATATTTTTATTGATTTTTTTTTTTATTGAAAGATTTTGTAAAAACCATGCAGTTTAAAAGCTTTTCTTTCAATATTTATGAATTTATAAAGCCTGTTTTGTTGAAATCTCAATCCAGATTACTGATACATATTTTTTTATTGTAGGTCTGCAAATTAGGTCATGTTGCGAATAGGTGGTGTTCGCAGTCAATTCTCAACAGAAGAATGCATGCTGGAGACCTTGTTTTTGCATCAGCCATCCTATTGTCGGGCAACAATTTCCAGAAAATTTCAACACTGGCAAAGTTCTTAAAACTTCCAATTCTTAGCTCCTCATCATTTCACAGAATTCAAAAAACCTACCTTGTTCCATCAATTGACAGATTTTGGATTCAGAAACAAGAAAGTACTCTTAGAGAATTTCAAAATACAGATATAATAGTTTTAGGTAAATACTAAATAATATAGCCAATTTAAATTGAATACAAAAAAATTAATTTAAAAAGAAGAGTGAAGTATGGAATTCATGAAATGGTATACATGTTTCATTTAACTTGAGATATTTTATTCTGCATAGCCATACACTCATTTTTAGGTGATGGGCGTATGGATAGCCCAGGACACTGTGCACAATACTGTTCATACACCTTCATGGAGTATACATCCAAGAAAATTCTATGCATCACAACAATGGACAAACGAAGTACTGACCGGAAAAGCACCAACCTGGAGAAAGCTTGCTTCCTGCGAGGGATGCAGTTTTTTAAAGACAAAGGCATCAAAGTTGTAGAGGTGGTGACTGATGCACATGTCCAAATCGCTTCAGTAATGAGTATGTACATAGTGATATGATCATAAAATTCATTAGCTATTAAGCTAAAAATGTAATAAACTTGTTTAAGTGTTTTTACAAATCATATTTTGTGTAATTTTATATCTCATGGAAATTTATTTTCTGTATAAGTGTGTCTAATTCCTTTCTATGCTCTTGATTCTTGTTTTATCAATCTCATATGTTATACATATACTTTATGTTGATTATTAGGAAAGGATTTCCCGGATATAAAGCATTCTTTTGATGTCTGGCACGGGACAAAGAATTTGGGAAAGAAACTCACAAAGGTATAGACATTACTACTAAGTTAAATATAGACATTAATACTATTAAGTTAAATGTATATATGCGTGTAATGAAAACCATGACTTTACCTGTTGTTTGAGACTAGTCTGTGATTACCTACATTTATTGAACATGACATGTAGATCAGTCAAGAAAAAGGAAACAAAGAATTGAGTGGATGGGTCAAGGATGTAGTAAATCATTATTGGCACAGTGCAGAAGTTTCTACCACTTGTGAAGAGTTTCTTGTAAGTTTTAATTCACCTAAAGTTCAGAATATTTCGTATATTACCTCAGTACCAGTATCTATTATTAGTTTTGCTTTTGAGTCCCTGCAAAGAAAATCTAAATATTGTAATGTATAGGGTAATTTTGTCATATTCAAAAATTATCTTTTGTTGATTATTTTTACAATGACTTATATAATTATTCTTTTAATTGTATTTAAGGATGTTTGGTATGGTATGCTCCATCATATTGTAAATGAACATGAGTGGTTTGTACCATTTGCAAACTCTACGGTAAGCACTTGCCAACACGGCCCTTTAGAAGATGGTAGTCAGACAAAGGAGTACCTTAAGAAAGGATCAGCAGCCCATAATGCACTTAGACAAATCGTAATGGATAAACGGCTTGTGAAAAACATTCCATACTACCTTAACTGCCGGTATGTAAACTTATTGAAGGATAAAATTTTCCCCATTAGCTTGGAATAAATAATTTCGACTATCTATATTAATTTTAATGATCTTTTGGTGCATAATTTGACGTTTTTTATTATATATATGAAAGAAAAATGCATAGTATTTATTGGGTCTCTACAATGTACTGCACATTTCATGTTTTAACATATTTATAAAATAAAGAATGTACTATTGTAACCCTTGACATCTTTCAAACAAGACCAACTTTTAATGCTATCCATACAACCTTCAGCATTATCAAATATCCAACTCTGCATAGCAATTTAAAAAAAAAACAATCTCTTTCACAATCATATTGACTTTTCATTCATTGTAGGAGCACGTCAGAACTGGAAAATTTTCAAAATCTAATTCTGGTGTATTCCTCCAAGAGACACTCTTACAGCCCTCCAGTATATAGGGCAAGAAACAGGTTGGCTGCCCTTGACCATAATTCTCATGCAGAGCGAGAGGTGATGAAGAACAAAGATGGTTCTCTGAGGTTTGTAATGTTCGTCAAATATAATGCATAATATATCCAAAAATACTGGACAGAAAAACAATCACACTATCCCTTAAAATATTTACAGCCAACCAGTTTTGAATAAATCAGATAGTTTTTGCCCAATACAGCAACTGGCCTGGATGGAAAAAATGATGAAAATATATAAGCCATTTGAATAACATCTCATTTTTTTTTTATTTCTTGGCATTTACTTTGTAAAACCAGACCATATTCAAAATGAATGTTTTGTATTGCAGTTTTATCCAAGCATAATTTATTCATTTATGGTTATATGTAGGTGGCAAAGAAGTTACAACAAAAAAACATCTAGATGGTCTGTCCACCCTGTAAAAGTGGAGAAAAATTACAGTTATGTTCAAGACCTAATTCGGCATATCATCACCAGCAGGATAGAGGATGACATTGGAATGAACAGACCCATGGAATTGGAGGCAGACGATCCACGGCGGATATCTGCCCATTTGGCACCAGTTCCACCACCATCAACGAGAGACATTGTGGCTTCTCAAATTTCTAGATTCGAAAATCTAAATAAAACAATTGAGTACTGGACAGCGGAGGGGCAGTAAAGCTTTCATTTGTGACAATATTATGCCATTGATAGGGCTGGGTAATGCCTAGAGATTTCCATATTGCCATGTTCTGTGATATTTATCTCTGTGATATTTATCATATATTTTATTACAGGGAGCTAGACATAGTGGTTTGCTTCACTTGCATATGGATGATGCTGTAATCAGAGAATTGTTACAGGTTTTTCTCTTTGATAATTGTATGTCATTAGTCATCAATTTAAATAAATAAATCATGTTTTTTTTATTGATATCTGAGATTTTATATTACACTACTTTGATCTGATTAAAAACAGAACAAACACTTTTCCTGCAAATGTAATTTAATTTCAATTGAACCTCCCCCCAACGAAACCTTTATATTGTCCAAATGGATTGGGATACTTGTCCCGGATGCGCCAAACACAACAGCTGGGTATCACACGTCTAATCCCTGCCCCAAGTCTGCCATGTTGCCAGACTATGAACTGCCTGTAGGCCGCAAATCTGTTTGCTCTATTAAGGTCTTCATCAGGGGGCATGACGAGCAACTCCTCCCTCAGCCTTCTTGCCACTGCAAGAACTGCCTCGTCCAGGACAATCAAGTAGAAGTCCTGCAGAAATAGGAATATGAATTCATATGACATATCCCTTGAGCTATTTTGTTATCTAAATTATATAACTACTCGTTAGTTTAAAAGTGATTAAATGAAGGTATAATACTGAAACTTAATCAAAGTGAATCTGATTTGTTAACTTGGTTACATACAGGCAGTCTTGAGTAGCAGTTTGGTCTAGTTCTGCCACAACATCGTCTCTCTGCTTCCGTTGGCATTTCCCGGCAATATGTGCAGGTACACCAGGCCGGGGTAGGACCATCTGGTGGAGGATGATGTCCGCCATGCTGTCCGTCGTCCCTGTCCAAAACGTCGAACACGAATTCAGGGTGTTGTGATGCGATATCGACAACAAGTCCCCTCAGGTCACAATCCGATAGACGAGAAATTCTATCCTGAAATGATTAAAAACAATTTTTGCATGTCAGCACATTTTTTCCAGAATGGAACATATTCGGTCACAAATTGTTGAAAAACAATATTCTTATATCCATGAATTTTCTTTTAATACATATGTCAGGATAACTTATTTAAAATATTAATATTTATACCTGCAACTGACGATTTCTCTCCTCTAAAGTAGCTGCTGCTACCTGAGCCCTGTTGGGTCCATCAGCAGCTCCCCTGCGTGGTTGACCTCTTCCTCTTGAAGCTCTCCTTGGTCCTCTGCCCCTCCCTCTTACACCCCTGAGGGTGTCACGACCCCGGCCCCTACCTCTACCTCTACCTCTACCTCTTCTAATTGTCTGGTCAGGATCAGCTGGCTCGCTGCTGTCAGAACTACCGGTATCATGTGGATACATTGAGCTTCTAGAGTCCTGAAATAACCACCAATACATGTTTGTCTTTGTTATATATAAAAAAAAAGTAAGACGGGTGTTAACTTGTATCTGATAGATCGATTTTTCTGATTGATTTTTTTTTCATTTTACATTTTTGGTTGGTTATTACAGTGTTTAGTTGTATGTTTAATTGATCCCCCCCCCCTAATTTTGAAGCAGAGAACCATCATTTCTGCTTTACAGATAAACTGGAATGTGCATATTTACAGGGGGTAAAATCTAAAGATATTTTACGTAAATTCTAACATGACACAGTCACCTGAAATTTTATTATAAACTTGCAAAGGTGGCTCAATATAACCAAAACAATTCAATCCCCTCTAGAAATAAAGTGTTAAAGGGAAGGATTTTCCCATCACACTTATATAAAAGAGGTAGAATATTTCAATCTTTGGCTGTATATTGAACGACTTGTTGATAAAAAAAAACAGGTGTCCGTGATAATAAAAATAGAACGTCTATATGTTAACTGATGAAACAGAGACACTACACATCGAATATCATATTTATCAATTTTTCATACCCATTTTTTTCCGTATATAATAATCTAGTTTGTATTATAAGTATGAAACGCTCACAATTTATTATGATGTTTTATGTTGCAATTTTACTGGAATAAAAAAAATACCCCTTTGGGTACCCCATTCATGTTTCAATGTACAAAACATCGAACGGAAACAATTGTCATTGATCTATTACAATTTATTAATAGAAATGGATTAAATAATACTTTCTGGAAGGGATAGGCTTGCAATACACCTTCCACTATGTATGAATAATTTTATTATCACATAAGATTACTGTCATGTGCTTACCTCGTCATCCATTACGCTGCATCCGGGTATGTAAAACTCAGCTTCGGTAGACGTCGGAAAAACTTCCGATGCATAATTAACACGGTGAGTTCGGACGAGTTTAATCAATTAATTAATGATTAGGAGACTTTTTATAGACACAGTGATGCATTATTTAAGTATTTGATGTTATATCTTTGTTTTATGGTAACTTTCAGCAATATGAAAAGTACATCAAAATCTTAGACAATATGCCTTTAAAAGAAGCAAAGAAGAAAGTACCTTCTAACTGTCCATAAAATTTAATTATCTCTACTACTCAGACAAAAAGTCAACAATCTCTGGGGAGACCCCACAATAACATATTGTTTTGAATTTGTTTTCAAACCACACAAGAATGTTAATGGTCCTTGGGTCTATTGTGGGGGGATGCCCCTGTTAAGGATAAATCGATCCCTCACACCCCGAGTATCTAGGTGTTACGCCGATAAACAGTTGCAACATTCCTAGGGTCGTTTTTATTAGTCATCAAATGTAAAGCTTTTCCCGCTTTTATTGCTTTTCTCGTTCTTTTTTTTCTATTTTTTTTTTTTACAATTTATTCAGAATGCAGCAGGAATTACTTATTTTCCAGTCATAAGCGTGTAAAATATACTTCGTAAGAATAACATTGATGATTAATGTTATTGTTTACATGTAAATATTAACAACCACCAATTACAAAACCAAAAACTTTTATTAATCTCTCTCTCTCTCTCTCTCTCTCTCTCTCTCTCTCTCTCTCTCTCTCTCTCTCTCTCTCTCTCTCTCTCTCTCTCTCCATAGCACTTCTAAAATTTCGCTTACCAAAAACTCTGAAAATACGAAAGATGTTTGATTAATTTCCACCTACGATAAAATAAAGACAAATTCATTATCTTACACGACACTCATTGCAGAATGACGAAGAGGTCTTCACCTGTTTGTGTCTCCATCAAAAACACATTATCTTTCTCTCTTGACATGTCATAAGCCTAAATATATTAAAGCAACAAAACCATTGGATATAAAAAAAATATTAATTTTTTAAACCTTAATCTTGTCATGGTTTTCTTTTCAAACCTGACAAAAATGTACTTGTTTAGTAAGATTAAGGGATTCACTATACTCTTTTTTTTAAAAATCATATCAAGAATGAACCCTTGAGAAAATCACACGTTGACGAAAGTGTTTTTGTCAATGGTTGTGTACAGAAAACAAACTGAATGTGTAAAAATGTCATCTGTCTTGTTTACAATTCGATCTCAATATCCGGCGAGGAAAACAGACAAATACGGGACACACACAACAGACAGATTGACCATCTTGTGTGTCGTTAGAATTAGTTACAACACACCGAATCCGTCAGCAATTAAACTGACAGGGAACAAGTGCTTGTCTTGGCTTCCGATTCCCATTATTGCCTGCATCTCCGAGACACGCCCCTTCCGTCTTCCCGTTAACTGGTTCCCATGGACCTGCCTGGAGTTTGGCTGCTTCTTTTGTACGTTGTTTGCTGAAGCATTGATACATGATTTCCAAAGAAAGTGAAATCTTCCCGTGTCAATTCGGTGGCACGGTCTTACATTGTGTTTGCTTAAACCAAACCTGCAACTGTCTTCCTTGTTTGTTTTGCTTGGCAGGGATGACAATGGCGAATTTGTTTGTTCCCGATAGTTAAAAGGTTAAGATATTGACAGGACATCCCCCAGCTACCCACAATAATCGCCATCAAGTTACGTTTGGGTTATTTGCTCATACTTTCTCCGGCGGATTGGGGACGAAACACCCCTATAATTATACGATTAGTCATGTTACTCACTGACTGTATCTACTGCTCGCTCAGTTTGCAAGTTTATTAAGCTTCTTGATAACAATTATGTTGTGAAAACGGTCCAGAAACCAACACGAAATTTCACACAGTGTCGGGTTTCCTTCAATTTCAATTTTTTTTTCTTGAAATCCAATTTTCGTTTCACTTTTTATATTGACAAATAAAATTTTCCGAGTTTGAATTTTGATATTTCTCATTCATCTGAAGAGATTTGATAACTGCAATATCCGCTCTTTTCTTCTGGAAAAGGTTATGTTTTCTTGGTAAAATATTAGCTCTTCATTTCACTCCTTTCTAGTTTTTTCCCTATTTTTTCCTTCCTCGCTTGTGAAAAGATTTTTTTAAAAATGTGAATCCATTATTATCATGTTTTAATATGGTCTATTTATGTATGTGATAAGTAAATGTATGTGATAACCATTTATGTATATTCCAAACCCAATCCTAAAGCTTCGTATACTCGTATGTAGAATGTAAAATAAATATCGTGTCAAATGTTACAATGTAAATACCATGTCAAATGTTGAAATATAAATACCGTTTAACTGTTGCAATATAAATACCATGTCAAATATTGAAATATGAATACCATGTCAAATGTTACAATATTAATACCATGTGAAATGTTGCATAATATATTTCATTTTAAATGTTACAATATGAATACCATGTCAAATGTTACAATATTAACAATGTCAACTGTTGCAATATGAATACCATGTCAAATGGTACAATATCAATACAATGTTAAATGTTGCATAATATATACCATTTTAAATGTTATGATATTAATACCATGTCAAATGTTGCAATATGAATCCAGTGTTAAACGTTACAATATAAATACCGTGTCAACTGTTGTAATATGAATACCAAGTTAAATGTTACAATATGAATACCATGTCAAATGTTGCAATATATATTCATGTCTGAGTAATGTTACAATAGAGATACCATGTCTAATGTTACAATATGAATACCATGTCAAATGTAATGATCTAAATATCGTGTCAAATGTTACAATATTAATACAATGTCCAATGTCACAATATTAAATCCATTTCAAAAATTGCAATAAAAGTACCATGTCAAATGTTGCAATATAAATACCATGTCAACTGTTGCAATATGAATACCGAGTCAAATGTTACAATTTTAATATCATGGTAAATGTTGCAATATATATTCATGTCCGAGTAATGTTTCAATAGAAATATCATGTCTAAGGTAATAATTTGTTATCATGTCAAATATTTCATTATTTATCTATTTATGTCAAATGTTGAAATACAAATATTGTGTCAAATGTAACACTATAAATATTATGTCAAATACTAAAATATCACATCAAATATTACAATATAAATACCATGTCAAATATTGCAATATGAATAACATGTCAAATGTAACAAAATAAATACCATGCCAACTGTTGCAATATAAATACCATGTCAAATTTTTCAATATAAATACCATGTCAAATTTTGCAATATAAATAGCATGTAAAAATTTCCAATATAAATACCGTGTCAACTGTTGCAATATGAATACCATATCAAATGTTGCAATATAAATACCAAGTCAAATGTTACAATATTAATACCATGTTAAATGTTACAATATTAATACCATATTAAATGTTGCATAATAAATACCATGTCAAATTTTATGATAATTATTAATACCATATTTGTCAAATGTTGCAATATGAATTCCAAGTCATATGTAACAATACATACAATGTTTGTAGGTCATTTGATAAGTTGCAAATACTTATATATATGTAATAACAATCCAAAAAGCGATATTTTGTAAAAAGATACTTGTATATCTTTTTTCACCACGAGATTTTTATCATGTTTCATCGTTTTTTATTTTATTTTTCCAATTGTATCTTGTAACAGTTTAGATTATTACTTCACATTTTTCTATCACATTATGATTTTTTCAGTTGATATTAAAACAAAATAATATAATTCATTAATAACTTAACCAAACATGCAACCTTGTATTTTTTTGTCCGAGATTTAATTTCGTTGAAAACTGTTATAAAACAAATTAAATGAAATTTAACACCAAACAAATATCTTTACTAGCACAGCCTGTCTGTGCGTCCCATTAAACATTAATTTCAATTTCGTCTAGCAGTGTGCAAGAAATTTGATGCATCAGACACAACTATTGCCCCCTGTTCATTTTCTTAAAAAAGTAATCTATCATCTTTAGATGATCCACTTTGTAAATTAAACTATCACAAACTTATCTGGTCGTCAGAACTTTTGCTATTTGAATATTGAAATAAATTCAATCATTTATATGCCGTAATCTGGAAGGACTGTTGCTTGTCTATACTTGTAATTAAAAACTTGAAATAGTTTCAATAGTAGCTTCATTCAGTATCTTGGGCTTCTTATACATAGTTTTTAGTGATGATGATGTATTGATATAATATAAGCTTTTCATCAGTCACAATAAAAATTAATAAAATTGCAACACATTTCACCGTAATTCCAAAAATAATCTTTAAAAATATTCTTTTTCAAAAATATTGCAAATGCTGCATAAATTCTCCGAGGATTCATTAGCATAAATATTTGCTTTATTATTTTTCACAGAAATCAAAATCTTTTGTACTGGTAGTTTCAAAAGCAAACTTAAAATTGCGGATTAAGAAAAGAAAAAAGACCTAATAAAAAGTTTTCAGAGTGACCAGGGTCCACGCGGCGTGGCGGGACCGTACCTGTCAAAAGTGATTCTCTCAGATCGGAGCAGCTGTCACGGTGCATATGATCTTTGACCTCCCACCCATAGAGTCGCGCGCTCCAAAGGCCAGAGGTCAACTTGGACATATTGTATGGCCGCCACCGGTTGACCGCTGAAACGATGAGAAAGTTTAGGAAACCAATCGCAAATAACTTTTATCGGAGTATGAATACAAAACCGCTGAAATTTACGATTTTTGTCGGCAATTAGGACTTATTTGCCCATTGTTGCTGCACTGACCAAGCTGACACTGGGTCAACTCGATCGAAACAGAATCATTGGCTTATTAGCTCCAATTGCATTTTTCTAACGTTTTGGACAACCAATTTCAATGTTTATAATAGAGAAACCCATGTTGCTGGCGAGAAGCAGAAAAATATGTTTTATCCAGTAATTGTTCAGGGGTCGTCCTGTGGCCTCTGGTCAATTTCCGGTCACTGAGTCTTATGTTCATTAGCACTCCAGTTTGTAGTACCGTAACATCATAACTACACTTCACACGATCTCAACAGACTTCTCAAGCAATCGAATATCTTTCTTTTACTCAACTTTAAAAATTCGGACTTATAGCATTATGAAACTGCATCTTTAACACTTTATTTTTCTGTTTAAAAAACCCAAAACCAACCCATCCTATTAAGGTAATTAAACCTTTATAATAAATGAGACTTAAACAGTGTGTAATTTTAGTAGATGAAAAAACTTTATACTAGTTATTTAATTCGGAGCAGTGAAAATCTGCCCCCCCCCCCAAAAAAAAAAAAATACAACCACAAAACCAGAAATAGACAAAAATTTAATACGTACCAGTCGAAAGATTCATTCAACAGCTGCATAAACCAAATGAATTGATTTTGAGTGTGAGGTTCTGAGTTCATGGAACTTTTATGATACAAAATTAAGATAAATTAAGGATAATATCATGATGTCTGATGCATATTCTCAAAAACACTAAGAATAGTTTTTAAAAGGTGATATCTAAGTGATTTACTAGTTTATGGACATGGAATTCTATTTATCTGAGTAAAAAGCTCGGTTACAGTTTATTTTTATACAATAAGCATTTAAAACTTTGTTTAAATATAATAACATTGCGATTACAAGGTTAATCTAGTTACTATCGAAATTACGGAAATCGAATGATATTACATCCTTTAGTTTTCTCAAATCAAAATATAAATGTTTTTGCATAAATTGATTTCCTGTTTATGAGGAAAAAACACGCTAAAACAAATATAAATTCATTAAACACAATTAACGTCTCGTAAACAATGAAAAATTCTAAACAAGTTAGTTTTAAAAAATTTCAAAGCATTTTTCACATACTTTGTGGTTGTTTTAACAATTTTTTATTCAAAAGGCGCTTTCATACAGTGTATTCACGAAAATTAATATTCTTTTTAAAAAGTATTATTTTCCCCAACACCAAAAATTTAATAAAGGTAAATTAAGAGACGAGGTCCCATGGGTTGACTTGGTACAGATTCGACTACTTTCCATTATGAGAATGGATAATTGAGCAAAGGAGTGATTTAGCTGTATCCAAGAGGAGCCGAGCGTAAGCATGATCAGAAAGGCCCCGGATGTTCATTGTCTGAGTGAGCCCTCGAGATCAACAGTGAATTCTTGGGGGCCGAACTCCCCCTCCAAAGTATGTAGACTTTTGATACCCACTCAATTATTCTATGTTGACAATGATTGTAATTATAATTCAATTATAGAACTCCAAAATGGCTCCCCTCTAACTAAGCGACAAGCTAGATCAAGAAACATATGGCTAGTCTCCAATTAAACGGAATGACAATACTCTCAAATCTTTTGGAATAATTTTGTTGCAATAAAAGACAACCCTCATAATTCGAAACATCCGAAAGTCTTTTCGAAAGGTAATTAAGACGGCAAAATTCATATTTTGACAACAAGGTAGCCCTGCGCCCTGTAATTAGGGTACCCACCCCTTTATTCCGGACTTCAATGGGATTTAGCGCCCCTACTTTAATCTTTTCGTTGTCAAGATGCATTAAGACTGGGGAATAAAAGAACTAGTTTTTCCTGTGATAATTACATCTTTTTCTACATCTTGATACCTAAATGCCACATTTTATTCATAAGTAACAAACGACTCTCGACACAAAGCCAGTTTTACAGCGGGTAGTAAACGCGCCATCAATGTCTTCCTATGTCCTCGTCCTCTGATTAAACCTGGCTGATTTTTCATTATTAGCGATTATGTGTTATTTTCTTTTCGGACGACCTCGCGCTCTTTCATTTCACATTAGCACATCGTGAAGTGTGACCAGGTCTTTGTAGCCTTCTTCGGAAAGTCTTTGAAGATCGGACCAACACTTTCCTCATCTTCACACTTTCAAGAGAACGCTATTTAACGGTTCACAGAAAATGGTCACTAGTTGCCAAAATTGACAAATGAAGGTGGCGAGAGGAATCCCTTGAGGCAATAACGGACCTAAGTATCGGCGCGAGACGCACGCCGAGCGTTAAAGAGATTAAGACTTCAAACAAAAAGATGTCACCTTTGTTTCTAAAGGGAACCCGCTGTACTTAATCGATATCGACCTGCTAATTACCCTGTTGGACTTTGAGATGTGCCGACAGATTTACATAACTCCTCAAAGGAATGCGACAACATTTTATCAGATACCGTTATCTGAGATATGAAGTTGTTTCTTTATCTAACAATCAAATACTCTCGTAATACAACTATTGCATCACAGTAAATGAAATTATTTGCCCAGCGTAAACTGTATTTGAATAGATCAAACACCTGTTTATACCAACAACAAAAAAAAAGAAAAAAAGAAAAGTTTCTGTGATCCAGATATTAGAATTATGCATTCAAATATAAGTGAATAAAATGAAAGTGTACAAATGTGATGTACATGTAAAGTAAATGCAGTTTTTTTTTACACTGCGCTTGAATATAAAAATTCAAATTCCAAAAAATATTAGGAAAACAGTTGTGACATTGATTTGGTGCAAATAATAATATTTTTAAGGTGTAAGTTTATTTTCCAGAGGGATTATAACACACAAGCATTACTTATATCAAGACCTTAAATGCCCTTAATGGCGTGCTTGAATATTTCTATCTTTAGTTCATATCATGACAGTGATTTTGTCGATTGTTAAGCAAGATTCATCTTGATGTCACGAATACCAAGACGCTCCTTGATGACAATATGGAGACCCGGGGATAGTATGATCCGATTATCCAAGAGATACTAGACAGCAATTCAACGTCTAATCCGGCCGTCGGGGGACGCTGTGTTTACTCTACAAAAACCGTATGGTTCCAGCTTCTAGTCACAATAATCTTCCCATAAGTTACTAATCCTCGCCGAAGGCCGACCATTGTTCAAGCAAAGTGCAGTGCATAATCTTTATCAGATCTATCTGGCGTGCAGTACATGGACCGACAAGCGCGGTCATGGATTTACAATATCCCCCGGGAATCGCTGCACGTGTTCATCTTCTGTCTAAAGTGTGCCAAATCATGTTCTTATTGGTGGCTATAAGACCTCGTATAGCCCGGACCACAATACCACGGCATCAAATACATCCGGTCATAAGTAGATGAAAGTAACTCTTCAGGTCCGCGTTTTCTTTTCATGAAAACCCCCGTGCCAAGCTACTTCACAGGTGCGCTGCACGTGGAAATTACAATGTTTTTTTAAAAAGCATATTGTCAAAGGTTTAGGACAATCACCGGGTTAGAGCTCGGTCTTTGAAATTGTTTTCTTTTTCCGTGTTCTTTCGCCTTTCTTTGCAGCCCCTCTTAAAAACACTCATTGCTTTTTAACTGTAACAAGTGTATGTTTACTTTTCATTTAAAAGAAATTTTAAGCTTGAAACAAGAAGCGGGCCCTAGGGTGGTGAACATGCAAGGAGAATCCGTAAATCTTCATGTTTTAATTAAGCCGAACCAGTGCGCTCCCTGAAGATCGTTTTTCAAACGATTCGATGAAATCTCGCGAGATCATTACGTTGCCATCTTAACCCCCTGAATATTACAATAAAAGATAAATCATTTCCCTTTTATTGTTGAACACGAAATAACGACTACAAATCAAAACCAGCATAGAAAATATCAGTGCAAAAAAGAAATAAATAATCGTACATTAAACCCGTAATGGGTTTTTCCCACACGCAACTTGAAATTGCTTAATTTAACAATTTTTCAACTTATTATGTACCCTGATAATTGCTTTGAACCTTTTTATGAAGTTAGGTTGTCGCACAATTAAGTTCATTGGTTATGTTTCAGTGTTTGCTCATCTTTTCCCTGTAGTCAGCAATTTAACGGACACTTTACTCCTCTGTTCCTGTCCAACGAGCGTTCTGACTGCGCGGACGATAACGTTGCACCCTAAAACACTCTTGATTTCTAATCCATTACCCTTAATTGGTTCGGGTACGGGATACGGACAGATCAAGTACCTTTACCCTCTGATACAGTTCTTCGACGTGTTTGTTCCTATGTTTGTAGGCGATTCAAAATAAATAATTTAATGGAATTTGATAGTTTGAACTTCCACTGGCGTTGTTGAGTTAAGAAATCACACTTTCATTGACCAAATATTAGCCAGCGCAGCAAGTGCCCTCCATATTTGATCAAGGTATTGGTTACCTCCCCTATTTGATCAGGCTATTAGTTACTAGCAAGCTTCGATGCTTCCCATTGTTTTCAGTATTTATTCTTCCTTCCAAAATTCGTAAATTATCCAAAGCACACGTTAATGTCTCTAGCATAAATAAACTGTTTATATTAAACAAAGACCGGGGGATAATCTTTGGGCCGCAGGCCCGCGAGTCCAATTGTCGACGGGGGGCGCGCCTGATAAGGATGTTATTTGATACGGGACAACTTGTACGGGTATCAGTCGTAAATCTCCCGATCGAAGATTTTGTATCAAATTTACAGCTCCCCTCGGTTGTTGGTCGGCGATTAAACACACCTGAGGACGTGCCAAGATTAACCTCATTTCACCCAAATTTAACGAAGGGATTAACCAGATTTATCAAAAACCCTTTCTCTTCTATAGTTGTGTTGTATATTGATTTTCACCTTTCCCCTCAAATTCTTTAATATCACTCAACATAATTTTATACCCATGCCATCGTGATCGTACACATAGTTAAAAGAAGTTATCCCCCTTTGACCCACACGTTCTAGGATTCATAAATAAAGACAACTAAAACATGATTTATATTCATAACAAATTTTAATGGTCATATAAAAAGATTCAAGTAAAAATCGAATCAATAACAACATCATAAAAACATGATTAGCACTGATTTAAGTCACCATCAAATGGTACAAAACAATATTCTGGAAGCATGCGTGTTCTATCACAAAGTGCGTATGTCTATAAGTCCTGAGAAAAATTTGGTCAGCATTAGGGTATCACCAGGGTCTCCAGAGACTCTCAGGAGACTCGGGAACGCCTTGCTTACATTCAACAAAGGCACTTCTAAGTTGCTGAGCTAATGGTTTGGATTTCTGTTGCTGAGGGAATTCTTGAGGGGACCTGCATTGGTAAGACGGGGAGGTGTTATTGGCGGGAACTTGTAACGTGAACACTGGCATGGAGTCTGGGGTGGTCATACACTGTCTCTGGTTAATCTGCCCCACATACACAGCCACCGGACCATTGTATAGATTGCTGGGAATGATTTGAAATTGTCCCGATATCGGAGTGGATTTGATAGGAGAGTTACTGTTAGAGTCTGAGGACACGGGGGTAGCAATGTTCAGTAACTGGGGGGACTGGGACAAAGACTGTGGCGAGGTCTGGCGACTGAATGCGAACTCGGAAGACTGGGGACGGGAGGCGACATTGGCGTTGTGCGGAATATGAACACTGAGTGGCTGTAAAATGTTAACTTGTTGTTGTGGTGACGTCACGGGCACCTGTTGCTGGGGTTGACATGGCGTGTGCATGTTTTCTGTGGACGCTGTGTTGTTCTGTGTCTGGAGACACGTGGAGAGATGGGACACGAGACGTGACTTCACATCGGACCCGACGTTCTGCACGGTTCCTAGGTAACGAATAACTTCATTAGCACACTCGTGGAATCCGGCTCGGAACTTTGTGACAACTGTAGGATCTGATGCCATTGCTGATGCTAGTTGGTTCCTCTGGAGATTGCGAAGATGTTTCACAGTCATCTCCAATATGTCAGCTTTCTCCAACTTTGAGTACTGAGAACTCTGTAAAACACAAATAAAAACTTGATTAAGTACTTTGCTTTATCATTCAACGTGACTGGCATATTTTAACTCGACGACAAGCACAAGAAAGAAGTATGTGTATGATCCATAGAAAATACAATGCGGACGCATGCTAAGTATCGACTACAGGTTACAAATGACAAGATATTGACAGGTTTAGATGAGATAAGATGTTCAAACAAAGACACAATTAGCGTTACAATGAGATGGGCTCGTGTATGGGCTGGTATCAATACAAGGGTGGGATATATAAACAATGTACGATAAACAGAGGCGGTTCGTTCAAATTTATAATGATAAGCCAAATATTTCATTGTATCGACTAAAGGGTATTGTCATCGATGCATCTGATAACAGAAATTAAGCTGACTAATTATGATTTGCCGCTTAAATTTCTGCTTCGTAACGATTAACATTTAGATTCTAGAATTCAACTTACGTCTTTTCGCATTGACTCCAAGACCAATGATTTCAGCTGAGTTAAACAATTATTGATTCTTGCTCTTCTCCTCTTTTCCATGATGGGCTTATTGCTCTGTAAAATCAACATTTTATACGTAAGTACGATTGCAACATAAATCAATTATGACATCTTTAAAGACAAAACTTTTCAATAGCAAGTGTTTAAAACAAATTAAAGCTCTCTTTACCTTTCTTAACGAAGTTTTGTGTTCCTTGGACATCACGTTATCCAGCGTATCAACAGACATCATGGATGCTATTTTCTATCTGAGTTCTAATGTACTGTTCTCTCTGTGGCTCTGATTTAAAAGTGTATCGGAATTGCGGTTGACACAAGCTTTTTATACTTCGGGGCATGTGTCTGGTGTCATCTCTGGCGGAATGTATCGGACCTTTCCCACGGTGAAAAATCCATTACACCTGACCAATCAGAACGCGTCGCGGCTAGGTCAAAGGTTACGGTCTCGTGCCTATCGGAATTTTATTGGTTGCAGGTGGTTGCCGTTCAAGGTGTATCGTTATGTCAATCAAAGTTGTTTCGTTTGTGCGGGACAGCCAGCCACGTGCCGTGACGATTACCTCGAATAAATTTCAAAGTGTGGGAAAACTCCGCCTCTTCTGAGAGTTTGGAACGCTTGAGCAACTATGCAAACATGATCCACGATAAACGGAAGACGTTTTAAAGCCCGTCTCGCGACTCCCTTATCAGTTTGGGACTGTCTTGCGAGCATAGGAATTTAAACCATTGTTATCAAGTCGTGGGAAAATGCCTCAAGTCAATAGAAAAAGTATGTGATTAGAATTTAAACTTTTTAAAAACTATCGCTCCATAAGTGGAAGGCCAGCTGCTCCTGGTTCGATATCTTGTCAGGCACAATCAAATAATGAAAACAAACATTTAGGAACAATTTGCATACAAATTATACAAATCATCCCCCGAATTACCTGCACCTTCAAAAGCACGTTCAGATTGAACTGATTTCTGAGACAGGAAATTGAAAGTAAAGGTGAAAAAAGTTGTAGGTAATTGTCAACAAACATCAGTTGGTAATGAGATGCGATTTTCGTCAATTCTTTAAAAAGAAAGAACCGACCAATATCGGAGATGACTAGCAATGAATAATTCAAGATAGTTGCTTCGCAAATTATTCGATGATTCAATGCAAATTAAAATCAATCGATTAAATCTGCACGTGTGAATTCATTTCCTCTTTTTTGTTGAGCCCATATTTACATTCCGTTGGTGCAGTCTGTGATGAATTTACATATTTAATCAAACTGCTATCAAACAAGATTAGTGTCGACCGCGTCCGAAATCCGCAACAGGCATGGGACGGCACGGTCTGACGGGTGTCCCTCAATTAGAAACAAGTTTATGGTGTTTACTCTGGGAGATTAGGGCCTGGATTAGCAGAAAATAATTATCACAGGTCCGAAGTTTATGCTCACCGACATCGGTGATCTCGTAATCCTTCGGACGCGCACCTGTAGGCTTATATTACGGACATACGGACAGCGGTCAAATCTTTCATGTACGGTGTCAAAGCCTCAAAGCTTTTCCTTGTTTTGGTAGTTTTTCTTCCATCGATATTGGAAAGATTTATTCAAATTAAGAGATGAATTAAAAACCAATGCTAACCCCAAGGTCAAGTTTCATAATCACCAATCGTCCCCAATCTTCCTATTTCATTTTCTTAATAAATTGGGAGATCTGGATTGACACGGGGGTTTCTCACGGTGAAAATCAGATAAATGGGCATATTTTTCGAGTCAGCGGTTTCTACCACACTTTCTCACGAATTCTCCCTTTTCATCCTTTCTAAGCGGCCACCTTGCGGTAAAGAAAATAACACTTAGAGGGTCACGCTTCGTGATGCCTGCTTCATTTTTTGGGGTAAAATAATACGTTTGGTATATTTTACCCATGGTTAGAGTGGTGGGAAAGTTGGTCCCCACAATGTGCCGGCGCAGTCTCGGGTACTTTAACACGTATCGGCTTCATTAACAGAGTTCTGCTAAATACGCATCAAACTAGAGTCCTTTGACAGTGGTAGCTTTCTTTGTCCCAGTTTACTGGTTTTTAAAAGAAATACTTTTCTTCGAATTAAAAATTATTATGCAAAGTTAAACCATAAATCTTTTTATTTCTTACATTTAAAAAAACAAAAACAAAGTATACTCCTCAAATGATAATTAAAATGATTTTAAAAGGTACATATTGTAGCTGCAGGTAAAAGATTGTGATAGAAAAATATGAAGACGGTACACTCCTCCCGCCCATACCTTCCAAAATTGAAACAAAATTATTTAAGAATGGCAAATATTTAAATGAACAATATTTTCTTGCATATAATAAGTGCACATAAACACGTATCTTCACAATTTTATTTTTACAAATTTTTGTAACTTTGAGATGAAACAAATTTATCTTATTTATCAAGAACATGTATGCTCAATAATAAATTAGCTTTGGGAGGGCAAATGGGGGTAGGGGGTTATAATGTTGTACATTTTTCTGTGGACATTATTTGAATTCGATTGAAGACGAATAAGAGAATACATCTTTGTGGGTGAAGATTGTTAAAATTAGAATTATTTTAAAAACATCACAATCTTGTATTAGAATGCGTGTGCACATAGCAGTGTACAAAATGTACATGATAAAAGTAAACAGGATAATGAAGCGTATATTAAGTAAGCTTAGTACATGCATGTATATGCATAAGATATAGTTTCAGGTGCATGCAGATGTCTTGTAAGTAAATTTGTGACATTGTGTTTCTGTACGGTAAAAAAAAAGCAATTCAGTTTATGTCGTAGTTACATTATTTTACAACAGGAAATAAGATTTCACTTTCTCTCTCTTTTACGAATTATTATTAATATCATTATTACATGTGTTATTGGCCGACTGTAGGAGTTATGAAATAAATCAGTGCCAGATAATTATCCAATTACTTACACAATGTTAAAATTGAAAGGAAAAATAGTATTCTAATGCAAGGCGAGTTTGACGAAATTTTAAATGCTGAAATTACTTGGAAATGGTGAATGCAAATTTTTCTTAGTATTAAGAAAGGGGAATTCCTCTTTTAAAACCACTTCGAATAACTTCTCTGAGGTCCAATATGTACGTAAATTAAATGTTTTTCTCTGATTAATTATCTCCAACTCTATCATTAACAAAGTTTAAAAAAGGTAGGTTATATTGATATGACTGTAAATTTTTAAAACAGTATCATTAGCCAATAGACAATTTCAGAATATAAGAATTAAGATTTGTAACACATACATTTATGTAATTAATTACTTTGATCACATTTTTATATTATCCACGAGGTTACTTTTTCAGATATTTTTATTTCGCATAATGTAGCAAAACGATGTGCAATGCTATAAGTAATTTCAAATACTAAATACTCGCTGTAGACAAATGGACTTAATGTACGAAAGAAATAATCTCGATAAGACTTTAAATTACAAAACAATTATGAAAATAAGAAAAATTAATTGCTTGACTATTCCAAATGAAACAATTTCTAAAACTTCATTTAACTGAAATCCAATTTAAACTTATTTCACAGCATATTAAATCAAGACAAAATGTTATATGAAAATCATATTTTACTCTTTCGTTGGATGTATTCTAATGTTATGCTACTGATAATGAGTATTCAGAGTTTGAACGAAAAAAAAACGTTTTTTTTTGTTTTATATTACTACAATTATCACAAACATAAAAATGGATCACCCGACAAAAGATTTAGTTCAGAATAAATATAATTTGATTTAATATACATGTATAGAAATTGGATAAAATAACAACAAAAATAAATGCGTTTTCATTAAAATACGATAGATAAGTTACAAAATTCATGTAAAAATCACGAAATTCATGGAGACATTCCCGTTTGATTGAACAGTTTATAATAAGTTTTTAATATACAATATAAGGTGAATTTTTCAAAATTCTCTTTTATCTAGATTCAAGAATGTATTTTCTATTTTACCATTTATTGCAGTCTTTGAGAACCACTTTGGTTTAAGTCAAAAGGCTACCATATGAAATTTATGACTTGTCACCTTTCAAATGTCAAAAAAAAACCAACAACCAAAATCTTTGAAAAATGAATAACGACTCGAGTTAATATCTTTGTAAAGAAAATAATTGTCTTTTAAGAATGTGTCAACTGGCTGAAGTAACGGACGCTAGTGTCAACTCTTCAGTGTTTGTCTAATTAAATCAGTCCCCGCTACAGTTGATTCCTTCCAGATTCCGATGCATTTAAATCTGTCAATATTTGCATTTTATGATTTAGAGTTGACTGTTGTCACATGCCAAATAGTTGTCTATTTCATTGAAGTTCCTGTTCCGTGACGCCTGGCACGCGCTCCACCTGATCTCTACCTGAGTTTACCTGAGAGGTAAGGACTAGCTGCGTTCCCACACTACTCTATTTTTAAGATCGGATCACCAGTGTCAGCGGCAGGTGGTGGGTGAGGGGGCCGAGAAGGGGTACCTAGTGACTGGATACCTGCGGAGAGACATTCCAAAACAGGTAGATTACCTGTAGCGAAATATAGGTAAACAGTCAATAGGGTGGCGGAAATAGACACTAAAGAATGAAATAATAGATAGACGCCATATCTTCCTATTGTTTGAATGTGCTGAAATAAGTGTGGCAGCCTCGGGCTTCTTTGTTGGAAGAGGGCTCTCTATCGGAATGCCTCTAACGTGTCATCTTTATGACACGGTTCATGTGCGCTGTCAAGCGTTCCGTTAGAGTCACGGGGCGACCCCGGTATCTACTGTGTGTATTGAAAGCGATGGATCGCACGCACGTGCCGCAACGTGTCACCGACATATCATCAGTTTAATGGATTCCGCTTGGCTGCCATTTAGACTAATAAATATTAATGCCAGATACAAATCGATCTGTTAAACTACACAGAAGAATTAAGTGCATGCTTGTGTAAGTTAATAACGTCTATGACATCTGTGATTTAACGATTCTCTGTCGTGGCATCCTAGGAAAAACTCAAATTAAGAAAAATAAATGACCACTCATACTAATGCTTTATATTAGTCTTGGCGACTTGCAGTATTTAGAAAATTTGGTTCATATTGATTATAAATGAAACGTAATTCTAAGTAACATCTACGAAACTTACCTAAATTTAAAAGTTGACAAAGTGGACTGTTTCGTTTTGTTCATTTTAATTATATAAATTCCAGATATAATTTGATATTTGAAAATATATGATTATTTATTCTAGGTAACATATATCGAACGATCAAATTAAAGTTGACAAATTTCGTTCATTATCCCTTAAAAAAAACGTATCTTTATTCCAGAACCGTCGTAAAACTTTAAAATGTACACTTAAGTTCACAAATGCTATCCTTTCAACAATTTTGGACCAGACCAAGCGTATGCATATGTAGACAGATCGTTTGGACATTCGGTGCATATGGATTAGTCGCTCTTATTTTTATATCGGGGGAAGACGTTGTTCGTCATACATTTGCAAGTTGGATTTTTTTTTACTGTTTACTTCTTTTTTTAAATACTATTTTTGCTTTTTATAGTTTTGTAGGGAGCTGTCTGTTATCCATTGGAATTAAGGCTGACAAGAATAGGACTGATTTGGCATCAAGCATCTGTTGTCGATTTCCATATCGTGAAATCAACATCCCCGCCACCTTCTCGACGCACGTGTCCGGACGTGCAGGCGGTGTCCTCCGGATCTCTCGCGATCTCACTCACAGCAACCAGCACGTGTCCAGGGCCGCATTCCCATGCATAATTGCGGAAATGGAATCAATGAAACGACGTCGGGTTCGGCATTCATCCGTAATCAATCAGTAACTGTCAGGACAGTCAATTGATGTCACCAACGTTCGACTCCCGGGTGCACGTGCCAGGAAAAATTACGGTACATGAAATTACGACAACCGAACTGCTGGAATGGACTTTGGCGCCAAATCTGTACTACTGATGATGGCTTTTTTGAACCAAGTGCATAAAGCTTTTAAAATGGTGTTTGTTAAGGACATTTTGAAATGTTTTTTTCCAATTTCAAAACAAATATTTCTGAATGTGAAAAACATGACCCACTGAATATAAAATAGCTAAATCTTCTCGTTTAATGGCCAATAAAGGTAAAGAGACATCAATTGAACATCATTAGTCGGGAGTATCTAAAGACACCTGTGAGGAGATGGATTTCACCTTGATGATTGTGTATTGCTGTCGAATAACAGGTGCTCGCCCCGGTACAGCGCGCTCGTCCAATGGCGTCATATGTTACGTCTGTAACCGACCAATCGTTTCACTGGATTAACAAGCACGAGGGAAATTCAAATGCATATGTACAGCAGCTGTAGAATGCCTGAATAAACGTAACAAAGATTGACAAATAAGTAAAAACGGTTTGATATTGACAATGACATGTTGGCGAATGCTGTTGTGTATTGAAAACTCGTTCCTTTGTTCCGGTGCCATCTGCCGCGAACATGCGGTACATTTCACTCTCTTTTATGCCACCAAAGTGTAAAGTCTGTGTATCAAAACAAATCTCTCATAAAATTCTCACAAATATATTCCTAAAGCGACTGAAATATTATATAATATATCTCATCTCCCTCCCAGAATAATAATATGTCGTGACCCTTTTTATAACTCGAAATCTGAGCGTTTTAAACAAGAAAATTGCAGACCCTTGAACTTAACTGCACGCGGAGTCATTCTAGACTCGTGGAAACGGGGTAAAAGGAGAACTCGCGATGATCAACCAATCCGAATAACAAAAACCCGCGGAGTCCGGTTTCAGCATTTATATTTTTTGATAGTGTAACTGTTGCTAAACAATTAATCATCTTTTCGTTATTTCTTTTTAAATGAGTTCATTAATTATGCATGAAAATTAAATACCGGAATAAATAAGCATGGGAAGTGTGGCAAAGGAGTCAAATGATGACTGGGACATTTCAGCCTTGAGCGAATTAGTAAATAAAGTTCTGAATGCGGTCAGTAGAAACGTAACACAGACACAGAGAGGCTGTGTGTCTATGATCGATTGTATTATATCAAAATTAATATTATATAAATTATGTTTTTGATGCGACATCAAACTAATCTTTCCTTCCCTTTATTTCAGAATGGTATTATTAAGGGTACAATGTACGTATATTTTGTACGGCGTGTTTGTAGAATGTTGTATTGGGATGGAATAATGATCGATCGCTACAGTTACAACTTAAATCCATTTCATAAAATTGAAGATTGAAAAGAGTCACAGTTCGGTCTTGGTATACCAACCTCTAGTATGCTGGAGTAAAATATTTGGCGCCCGTCCATCGTTACCCCCCCCCCCCCCCCACCCCCCCCCCCCCCTTCGCATCTTACGGCCCGACCAGTAATCGACTGGACTATTGAAGAGGCACTATGGAGTATGATTCGAATGCTTTGTTTACGATTTCCATGAACCAGTATAATGTAATATAGCGACCCCCTTGACATGGACTATGTACTTTGTTTCTACAGTTGGAACAGCATCACAGCGACATTGACCTGTTATGACGGCCGTGTCACCGACTGACAGCTCGGGTCCTGTTACAGCGCGTCAGTCTCCTCCGTTTACAAACACTGATTCTGTAATATACACAATAGGATGACATGGCGGCCTCATGGCTAAATAATGATTAGTTTACTAGCCAATTAGTCGCTGTGACCGTCCCTTGAGACCGAGTCTATTAGTGTTAATAGGAGTCAGTTTTATCTGATACAGATAAAGTCCACAAATCGTATTCATTTGTAAAAAAAAATTATTTCAATACATTGACAATTTTATGTTAGTATCAACCAAACTTATGTCTTATCTGTACAGAAACTCTACACAAGGAACTGGAATATCAAAGTCAAAAATTAAAATTTTATTTACATAGTGAGTGAATAATGAAGGGAACGAGCAGTGTTACATTTTGTGGTGAAATATTTCCAATGTTAGGGATTTTGACTCAGGTAAAGCTTTACGATCAATAGAAAGGTCACACCAGGACGTTTAACATGTACATATGTATACCTACTGGGCCGGTTCCAACAACAGGGGATATAGCTCAGTGGTAGAGCATTCGACTGCAGATCGAGAGGTCCCCGGTTCGAACCCGGGTGTCCCCTAAGTTTTTTTTCTGGCTTTTCAAGCCCCATAACTCAAACTTCCAGTTACGTGGAATTCAATGTAAGAACAAATACTTTCGATGATTTCATTTTAAACATAATTTTTAAAGAAATTACTAGTTACTAAATTTTAAAAATAATCCATTAATTACATTTTGAAATTAAAGTAAAGTCAGTTGTAATTGAAACAGGAAATTATGATATGAAAAATTCCAACGCATCACTCTTTTTCTAAAAGACTCGTAAAATATGGAAATGAACTTGTCACTTTATGTTTCTATTTGATAAACTCTGTAAGGAAAATGAGTGGACATTAATACAAAATTTGGCGCAAAAAAAAAGAAGAGACAGACCATCCCCCGAAACATCTGTTCAGCGCCCAGGAAATTGACCCACTTACGGCAAAGGTGCGCGCGAAAAAACCGCCCTCGCCAGGTAGTGAATGAATTTGGTTTGATAGGCTGTGAGATCCCACGGTCCGCATTCCTTCTTTGATCTCGGTCCTAATGGAAAACTATTTGTCCATGATATGTATCATTTCTCTTGAAAAGAAAAGTTACAAATTCCATAGCAATGCAATTTACAAGCCCAGCAACCTGAAGTACGTGTATACAGTATAGGAAAAGAAATCATCAAACTTTTTTTTAAAGGAACTTGAAATCAAGTACAATTTCTGAATTCATCGCGTTTATGTAAAATATTTAAAAAATCATTTTTGAAATTTTCTTTGAGTGCTTTCACAATTATTTCATGAAATCGTAAAACATTAGACGTTGTGTATATAACGGGTCGATTTTCGCGGGAGGTGATAAAATCTATGGTTGTCTTCTTTGGCACAAATTGACAGCACACCGTTGTTCTCTGATAAGGGTGTGTCTACTTCAAGATGTCGTTAAACAATGTTATTATATTCAAATTGCAGCGGATACGGCAGCGCACCTGCACGTTGCGTCACCGTTTCCGGTTCCTTATTACGGAACAAGGAAGAACTATGCTGGGGTCTTCGAAGTTTCCACTTTCAACTAATTTGGACACATTTTCTGACAACTTAATTAATGAAGCATTCTCAATGTTGACTGCGTAAACAGTGAGCTTTTATAAATTGATGAAGGCTCTCTCTCTCTCTCTCTCTCTCTCTCTCTCTCTCTCTCTCTCTCTCTCTCTCTCTCTCTCCAATGACTTAAAAAACTGTTATCGTTCTCTCATGTACATATCTATTAGAGCAGCATCTGCATTAAGATAATGGCAATGTAACCAACCAACAGGAAGTTTATTTGTTCAGGTAAATTCCAAAATAATCCGCTCGTTTAATCAGCCATTTCTCTAAATCGTGGAAGATACGTTAATTTCTCCCCTTTTATCATTCCGAGCCACGTTCTTGTCACGAGGGGGGTGAGGGGTCATCAAAATCTCGCGGTAAATAAGATAGGTCTACCGTGGGAACAGCAAGCTCTCGGCGAGGTTTGACTGTTTTAGCTCACTTTCACAACTTTTTGCAACCGGATCTGCCTATATCGTGTGATAAAGCGTGTCGTGAGCGGAAACGGTTTTATTAATGAAGATGGCCGCGTTTTTGGTGCCTTTTCACACAAGTGGTGCTTGTTTGCGCTCTTCAAGTCAAAATTTTGCAACATAAATTGTTTACATTAAGTGATACGAAAAGTAAATTCAACGCAATTGACATATTTTAAAACAATTTGAAGTGTATGTTTCTTAATCAGCACGGTCTCCCAGAACTTTATACGAGTAATTAATTTCGGATTTTTCAAGACCGTATGCCTCGGCCGTTAAACCATTATTGAACCTTAGTCTTAGGTTATGAAATCGCACGACAAATATTGAAGTTTGAAATAATCTCGCCACCTGACCACCAAAAGACCCTGTCCGTGGGAACGCAAACTGATCTCGGCGTAAAGGGCCCAATAAATCTCAAAGCACACACAGGGATACAACAGAATTATCATAAAATGCTCATCGGATTACCTAAATGTCTGTCCTAATGGAAACACATTCTCTATTCTACTGAAGACACCAACTTGACTTGCGGGGGATTACCCCGGCCAGCCACGCGAACTTTGTAACAAGTGCAGAGGCCATCATAAAAGACGACATCCGACAAGACAAGCCGGCTCTACACAGGAAAAGACCCGTCATGTTACGTCGAGATTAAGCTGGGAGTTTGAGGGAGGGGAGTCAAGCTGTTCCCGTAATAACCCGTACGTGCGTTGTTCTGTCATCTTCTTGGCGAACATTGCAGTGTATGACCCCCACTTCTGGTTTTCCGTTATCCCTAAATTTATATCTTTTGATTGATTAGCATTATCTGAATTTATTCTGTTTTAAATTTTAAATCTCCTAGAGGATGTACCTGTCGCCAAACACGATGTAGAGAGTCCAGGCGCCATTGGTCAGCGTGCACATGTGCTGCGGATTCCGGCGAGCGGTCAGTCCGGCTGTAAAAAAGACCGATGATCACAGAAGTTTTGTAAATGATAAAATATTAAAACACCATAAGCGACACACGATGATTTATAGCAATGACAAGGAACAACGCGAGATGCATGCGATACCAGGCGGTCAGTTGTTTTTATGTGTCGTTTAAGACTTATCGGAGGGCTTTCCATTCTACCAAAGCGATTTGATGGCCCACAAATGGACACCTTTTTGGTGTTTCGTAGTCTCATCAGCAGTCAATCTCGCTGAATCTCTTCAACTTCAAATGTCTACCTGACTGATAGTTCGGGGTCATGGCGGCTTTCCCCGGGGGCCAAACGTTGAGAGCCTGTCACCCTGTCAACATGACCCATTAATATGTTAGAACGGTCCGATTGTATCAAAATATTCAAATTTTCACCTGGGTCATATTGAAATCAACTGTTTGACTAAGGTGGGATAAACTTTACGACCAAAAAAGTGAAAATAAGGAAATATTAATGATGCGGAAATCATATTAAATAGAGCTCAGGTTTACGGGAAAAAAAACCTTGTCTCTCAGAAAGCAAATGATTCCAGTTCATGGTTTTTATCCTTCATCATTTGAATGGTTTCCCATAGCTTGCTAGCAAGAATAGCTAACGTACCTAAAATCCATAAAAAAGAGGTTCGAAAAATTAGTAAAGATTTTTGAAAAAGATTCAATATGAAAATTTACTTTTATTGAAAGCATACATCAGTCAGGAGCGGAAATATCTGTTGATAAACGAGTCAGTTGAAGTCAAACCTTTTTTTTTTTTTTACCGTTCATTGCCTGTCTATGACACGTCCCCAATAAAAAAATTTTGATGACGAACCATGATCTGAAAACCAGTTCTTCATGTTCTTTTTTTTAGCGGCAAAATTGATGTCTTCCAACTTCTTTTAGTCGTTTAAAGATCGGCCTTCAACTCATCATATTCGGGATCAAGATCCGTAATATATCCGACGTACGACATTGAACGGCATCCGTTAATCCGAGAGGATGACTGGCTATCCAATGTTACATTTCATGGAGGTTCAAGGAAACTCATTAAGAATACGCAAAGCTTTAATTAGCAGTTAAAGGCTTCATGTAAACGATTAACTGGCAGTTAGGAGTAAGACTTGTGACATCAGTGACGATACTCTAAATGATAAGGAAATCATTATAGGGTATACGAGCGTAAAATCCGACATATTAACAGACCTCGTCAGGGTTGACATGATAGTGAGCTGACGACAGAAACAGACGATAGAACATGTAACAATTGGCGCAAAAAACCCCACCTTTAATAAAAGTTATTCTACGTTTTATTTCAAAAATCCATAACTATTCAAATAAATAAATGAATAAAAAATGAATTAAGAAGAGATGAAATCTGAAGAGGTGCAGATATACATGTACTAGTATTTGAGAAAATTTTCAAGTTGATGCAAAATCTGATTTTGATCTGAACACTTGCGTATATATAACGAATATCCTGCGAAAAGCACGGAACAATTTCCGATTTCACGATTAAATGAACACATATATTAGCTTTGAGCGAACACACTTTCCCCGTGTCAAAGTTGACTTTTAAATTAATGCAAATTTTACAAGAAATTCATCAGACATAAAATGCGGCGACCCCTACTGTTTGTAATTTCTTTATTCTGACCATTTCACCAAGTTTTATTACCGTTTTATGCGCGGGGCCCCTCATGCTTCACAATGAATTAATTTAACTTAAAGAAAAAAGCAGTTGCGCTGTCACGATTTAAAACTAACGGGAAACATTGAAATAACTTCCCTGCATGTCAGCATTTCAAATTTCAACTTTTAGCTCAGAATAAATCACACACTGGACACATAGGGCCGGAATTGGATCGGGTTCGGCATTTATCATTCCCATAAGGAACAAGACGTTTTGAATGAGCCATAAAAACAGAACAATTCATTGATGACAGTGACTTATAGGTTCACAGTCGCAGATAGAATATCACCCGGCATATGGCACCAACAGATTCGGTATACTCAAACCAAGAACAAATCTTACACACATTGGCAAGTAATTTTTTTAAAGTATAAAGGTTTCTAAATGCCCACCTTTAACAATGGTTCAACATTTTGATCTGTATTTTCACAACTATTTTCATCTTTTTGCATTAATTATCAAGAAAATTGCATTTTTTTTTGGTTGTAAATTCCTTTACACAGCTCTCTTCAAGAAATACCGATACATTCATTTAAGTACGTGTTGTAATGCAGACGAACCTTATTCGTTCATGATCATTTTGTACTCTGCAAATAAAAACAATGTAATGGCCTTCCATCAAATATCACAAAAACAACAAAGTGACAGACAATGATTATCAGAATCAGAGACGTGTCACATTTCAAAATGACATGCGTTATCTTCGAGCAGTACTGATACACTCGGCTAATGATGTGTGATTACCGAGATCGAGGACAACTCAGCGTAACAAGCGGGATAACTCTAATACAAATAAATACCGAGACCTTTCCCGCGTTTATCGCTGCTCCACGTGCAGATAAACTGGACTAGGTGAACAGTATCAAGTGAAAGAGACACAGGTATGATTGCTTAATTTCAAGATAAGAGAGATATCAAGGATGAGACTAGAATATACAATTTAGACGTTAGACATAGACATCATTGTTGTTGGTTACTTTCAATAACTTTATCTCTAAATCCTTATACATGTATATAGAGGACACTTCTTAATGAGAGAGAGAGAGAGAGAGAGAGAGAGAGAGAGAGAGAGAGTATTCCTGTTAGGTTATCATTTTCCGTCAGTTTTGTTTTTCAGTTATAATATTAAGGTTATTTTTGTGTGTGTGATGGCATTGTGGTTGACGTCATTTTGAATACCGTTGATACCATGTTATTGTATGTATACCGGAATGGTAATCTGTCGATGTATGTACGATATTCTCTCTTCTTCATTTCAAAACGCAAATTAAGGTGGTATGAGACACCTCCATATTGAGACGTACTTCCTATCGAAATAAACAATAGAATGAATAATAGTTTTAAATTTTTTTCTTTCCCCAAATTGCTACCCAATATAGAGAAGCCCTTAGGTTAGATCGGTAACTAAGAATCTGTAAGTCATAGATCAAATCCCGCTGGGGATTTTATAATTTTTACTTTTACAAAAATGTTGAAACAGGTTTTAAAATGGTTAAAGTATTTTAATTATAATGTACTTTTAACCACATTTTTTATCAACAGATGTCCAACACTACCTTATTCAAAATGAAGCAACAAACTTCTTTGAACTTCAATAACTTGACCTTGTTGATGTGGGTTAGCCTAGTAGGATAGAAAATATGCTTTTGATAATTTAACTGTAGAGAATGCCATTATAAGATATACCCCAAAGTTCCGGATCCACACACTTGCCGGAGCTTCCATACTAAAGCATGGAGTCCCAGGATCATGCGCCATGCTGGTCAACCCATCTCTAACACTCTATTAACGACAACGTATACAAATCGCGTATATTGACCAACTTCCGATTTTCGCTTTCTGTTTCTATTTTATGTTGGGGATTTTACGACGTTCTGGGAATTTTACCAGCATTATTTTGTTTTCAATTTTCGGAATTCTTTATTTCAACATAAAAGAATTTCAAAGATGAAGTTGTTCTATATTTTCCCATATAACAATATTTAACATGGTAGAAAAAAAGTTAAGTAAGAAACATATAAATGTTGATAGTTATTCTTATAGTTTTTTTTGGTCTAAAGATTTTTACATGTACATATTCTATATGTGTATTCTTTAAGGAACTAATACGCAGGTCTTTAAAATTAGAAGAAAAGCTAAATAAAACCCCAAGTTACGGAAAACATAGTTCGAGAAGCGTTGTACATTTTCAAATGCACATTGAAAGAAATTTTTCTGATTTAAATTCATTTAAAACAATAAACAATATGACACATCAATACGTCTTTAAAGAGTTTTAATATCAATATACTCTACAACAGCACCGATTCAACAGGGTAAAGATTCTTGAAATAGCACTTTGGTGTCAGTGTAAAAATATCTAAATCAGTACAGTAAAACTGTCAAGCACTCCAAACATTCTAACAAAAGCACGCGTTTCCTGAGATTCATTGTCCTCTAGAATTTCATGTAAAAAAATCACCAAGGTCGCCACAAGCGCTCTTCTTTCAAGGTCATGGCTGCTGAAGCCACGGGCTGGCTGGGAACCAGTCCCTTCCTGGTGGACTGAAAAATGTCACGTGACATATCACAGGTGGGTGGGGAGTAAGGCGAGGGTTTGGGGAGGGACGAGTTCCTGTTAGAGACAGAGTCCAGCATGGCCTGTGATTGTCGGAAAAACACCGGTAAATGTTCACTGTAGAGGTTGTCGGGAACTATCTGGAAGGACCCGGTCACCTGTAACCCGGATGAAGATGTAGAGTTTGATAAGAACCCCGCCGGTGGCTGGGACAGGAGTCCTTCTGAGTGAACACGTGACAGGTCGCCCTGGACTCGTGGAATCTGAACGTGCAATGGCTGTCCGTAGGTCTGCCCGCCTCCCACTTGCGGTGAAGAATTCCCTGTCTGGACACAGTTGGACAGATGACCTAAGAGTCGCCCACGAACTTCGTCGTTTATTCCCTGAGAATTTCCAAGATATCTGGCCACTTCGGAGGCACATTCAGTGAAGCCCATGGAGTATTTGGCGGCGACCGTGGGGTCAGCGGCGACGGCTGACGTCATCTGTCGTCTCTGTAGACTGCGCAGATATTTGACAGTCATCTCTAGAATGTCTGCCTTCTCCAGCTTGGAATAATGTGTCGTCTAAAATAAAAGAAAGGATATAGTAACTATAATATCCTTAATTCCTCTTAAATATGGACCTGAATGTGTAATGTTGATTATAAAGATATAAGAATATAAAGAGTTTTAAAGTATTTTAACATTACTGTTCTTAATTACAGTATAAAATATAGGTACTTACATCTTTTTTCATGGCTTGTAGAACAAGGCTTTTCAGTTGAACAAGACAGTTATTAATTCGGGCTCTTCTTCTCTTCTCCATCAATGGCTTTTTACTCTGTGAAAATAAAAAAATATTAATAGGGATATAGGTTTGATTATTATAGCATACAATTTCAAGTCCGTAATTATGAACGATGGTATATTAAAAAACATATACTTTATAATAATATCAAATACACTACCTTTCTGGAAAGGATTTTATCCTCTGGAAAGTTTCGATTTTCTTGTTCGTAATCCTCCATATTATTACTTTGTGTATTACTTTGGTATGTATTGCACATCCGATCGGTTTGGTGACAAAATTCAACAAGTAGCTGGCCAGTGGTGTGATTGTAGCATTTATACTTCGTGACATGTGTACAGTCGCCGGTGTGAAGCCATTTCGTATCTCTTTCCCACGGTTAGATTCCTTCACAAGCAACCAATCGACGTGCGCCCTTTTCCCAATGCGACCGTGGCTTAAAAAGTACGTCGCGTTCCATTGGTCAAAAAATTCCGTTGCATTCAATATGGCTGTTTCGGAATGTCAATCAATTTGTTTATCGTCTGAAATCAAAATAGGGGCACGTGCCACGATAATTACACTGCGAACCCGTAGTACTGTGGGAAAACTCCGCCTTTCAAAAACCCTAATCATTGTGTAAATATTAAGCGTGATAAACGCTGCCTCCTGACAATAGGGGTATAGAGCGACCGCACGTCTGTCTTATCAACAGTTTGCCCTGTGTGTATAGGAATGTCACCGCGAGAGGCGCTTGAAGGCTCATCAAAACTCTTCATATAGTACAATATTCTGGTGAATCATGATTAGGTTGGCAAATAGCAGATGCATCCTTTTATATACACTAGTATGTACTGACGACGCGGTCGTGCAGTTTGACAGACATTGTCAGCCATTGTAAAAGCTGCCAATTTTAAGTCAAATTATAAGAAATCTAAACTAGATATCAAGGCCTCTGGCGTTACAGACACTTCACACTTTGTTATGAATCATACCACGATGACAATAATAACGATTACTGTAAGCAAAGAACGATATGAAACGCCTAGGTCGCAAGAGCACTTGACAAAACGCACTCAAAAAATGACTGTAACAGAAAAAATAAAAGAATTTAAAACTTTAAAAATATTTTTAGAGCCCCCTCAGATAGCCTCTTTGACTCGATGGCGGCTCGTGGGAAAATGCCGAGAGTGAGAAGTGAAATGGCTCGTATTGTTCGGGAGGACCGCGATACCATGAGAAAGCTGGCTAAACACCTGTATGTTATTAGTACACGGTTTTCAGGCACGGGAAATTAGGGTCCACGTGGAATCCGCCCCTCTCAATGGAAGGGGAAGGAACAAAAACTCGTACCAAGAAGGTTGCGCAGGTTGTGTGACCAGCGATAGGTAAATGGCAAGCGGCAGTTCAAGAGATTGCAGATCCTGGGAATTTGTGTCGATTTACTCAATCTCTAGATTGGGCCTCTTTTACTGAGAATAGCCTAATCTTTTCTTTACGCTTTTGAATAGAAGTTTTTCTTTGGGCTTCGGCGCTTTTAAGAAAACATTTTATCAGCCCACAGTGGAGGAGGCATTGAACACGCGACGCAGGTCTACATTTACATTATCAATGCTTGAGCAGTTCATTTCCAGTCGCGCATAGAAAAGTTCTTTTTGAAGAAAAAAAATGGTCACATTCATATTTTTCTGCGTCTTTGTTGTGGAAGAACTATAAAAGGACAAAGCCAAAAAGTAAATATAATCAGAATATATCCAACAAATAAGATTCTCTTTACTGTATGAAAACTAGATGTACATTTTTATGCATAGTCTGAACAGAGAGTGGATACTGAGTGCTCGTTTCCCACGACTCTGTTTAGAAACATTGCTAACAAGGATATCTTGAATGGTTGTACATAGTTTTTAACATTAGATAATGGATTCAAGTAGACAATTAATGAAATATAGAAAGTAAATCTATTTCAGGGCGTGATCAAGTTCCGAATAGATGATAGTTCATTCAAATTATGCAAGATAGTCTGCCGAAGCTCTAGATAAAGTCCACTCGAGAAAACCCCCAAAACAACCTGTTTATATCCCAACAGTTCGCGGAAAATATCGCCTACAATCTATAGTGAACAGCGGAAACAATTCACTCTGCTGTCTCGTGGACGCGACAGAACGAAAGCATCGCGCCCTAGGGCACACCGAGTTCCCAGGCTCGTCTAATTCTGGTGTCAATCAAGTCGCACGAGCACTCCCGCGCGCAATTATATCTGATCATGTCGGTAAGCGATGTCAGAAAACATGTTTTTGAAAATCGAGCTTTTTCCCAGTAGTCTAAAAAAACAACATTGCGCAACCTTCGTATAAAAAAGAGTATCAATTGAGAACACATGATATATATTTATTTCTTTAAATAATGCTATGAAAAAACAAAGAATAAAGGAAATTATTTTTACCATACAGTTATTTACAATGTAGAAAGAATGACATGATAATGACACTTATGAATCTTGTAATCGATAGTTATGAATTTTTTTTTTAACGTTCCTACCAATACGCCGAACAATTTTCAGACATTACCAAATTACCTCAAGTCTTCCAAATACTTATTTCAAGTATCCTGAAATTACCCTCAAGTGGCAGTTGTAATAAATTGACAAAAATAGGTAAATTAATTAGCCCTGGCTCTATTCTTACCGGGCAGTCGATTTTTATCGCGGTTCGCGGTTTGACTGACTGTGTGTGGGACCGCTTTTTTAGACGGGAGGAGTCGCGTTCGATTTGATCGGTTTTCTCACGGTGATCTATAGCGGTGTCACCGATCGTCTGATCTCCGTGTCCTCGTCATGAATGCGCGTCTCGTAATAGTGAACCACCATCAGATGGCCCCCGATAACAGCACCCAAACAACGACACTCGGTGCAAATAAACGAACGGACCCATGTCATGCATGTTTAATTTAGGTTATTTTGCAATTAATTTTTAATTTTGAAGAAATTTTAAAACATATCTCAATGCATGATTTTATAAAGAATACAAATTCCGCGAAAATGTCTAATATCACACCGACATTTGGTTTGTGTCAGAAATATGCAAATGCAAGGAAAATTAGGTTTTTGAGGACTGTCTTTGATTTGTCACTGGTGGAAAGTTGGTTTATATCAATTATCTGCGAAAAACGCATTACTCCATGCTCCAGCACACGTCAGACGTCTTCTCTTGGTTTTAATGACTCAAGAAACTAGCCATCGCATTTTGTTTATTTTTCATTTCGACATATCCCATTTTATCCACTAAGTAAACTATAAAATGTCCCTCCTATCCTTATTCGCTACAAGCTTTGTTTACGGTGAGCACGTGCATAAACTTCCTCGATTTTAATTCTTAATTGGCGGGTCAGCAGAAACAGCGCATCTTAACTCTTCCACTTGAACAATTTGTTTGATTTACACTTGGCCTCTCACAAATATTTTGTCCATTATGCGGATTATCTTGGATAAATCTATTAAACCCGCGATCCATAGCGCGCGAGACTTGATGAAAAACTTTCCAAGATGGCCCTTTCTCTTTGAAGTTCTGACACCGCACGATGCCGCGGCGAGGCGGGAGATTCTGGGGGTCGCTGACAAATGTCATTCCTGGGGACAGAGTGGACCCCCGCGCCCAGTGACTGCGATGAGGCACAAAATCACAAAGCATGGGTGAAATTCTTCATTGATCGAATTACTCTCTTCAAAGTATCGGAGAATGTTGACGAATTCTTTCTCGTTACAGAAACAATGCGAGAGATGCTGCATCAAGTACGTAGAATGGAACTCACTCCTATTGATTGAAGAAACAAAAGAAATGACAACTTGTAAATGAATTTACAATAAGATTTAATAAAGGTTTTGCTACAGGAGTGTATCAATTAAATTGGTAAAAGATTGACTTAAAACATAAAAGTTTCTGATTTATAACTATCTTTAATAAATTAGTAATCAACTAGTCCATACCATTTATTTACCAATAAAAGTACAAATTGTAGATCTCGTATTGTAGCCATTCTGAACTGAATATCAATTGTGCACTCCAATATATCATTGATGAAAATAAATTGAATCGATTAGATGTTTACTAATTTAATAATTATATGCAGTCGTATTGATATTTAAAGTATTGTACTTTGTGAAAATTAAAAATATTTAGTGATTAATGATAGCACGATATCTGCTCATTTAATTTAAGAAAATTATTATTTTTTTGTTTTGTACATTTCTTTTCCACTAGAATTTATTGCATTTAGCTTGTTATTTCCTGTTCCGGCCGTCTGTGAATGATTTGTACTTAACAACAGACTATGGGTGACGTTTTGTCCTTTCTGATATCATATATTTTAACAATTAAAATATATACAACATGACTATCAAATAGCCATGTTGTATATATATTTATTTGTTTAAAATAATTTTATCAGAAAGGAAAAAACGTACAGAACCAAGAGGGGGCCTTTTGATGTATACATTATTATGGATTATATACATTCTATCACGTGTTGTATTCTCAACTTCTATTTGTTGTAGATTTTTAAAAAGTGACCAATTTAACTACAAATTTATACAATGATTCACTCTTTTAAAGTCCATCTATCGTTTACCAATTAATACATTTTAGAAAATTAACGAACATGTTATTATTTTCCTATAATCAACTATTCATAATTAGTTATTCCAACAAAATTTCGCGAAAAATACAGTATTAAAAAAAAGGAAATATATCCATTTTTGTTAAGATAAGGGCCTGATTTCATTTCAATGCCTTATACAAAAAAATCATCTTTTATTTTAATTGAATGCTCAATGCTAGTGTCAATGTTTTAGGCAAATCAGACATGTGTCCATAATAACACGTGTACAATACCAGTAATGTTGTGACTCTCTCATATATCGTGGTTTTTCTTTTTCTAATATTTGAGAGTGCAAGTAATTTTATATATTAAGTGCAATGGTATGCATATATTCATTTAATAAAAATGTATAGAGTCACTTTACAAAATTTTATATAAATCGATTTTTAATGTGAAGCGGAAATAACAAATACATGTATATAATGCTTTAAATATAAAATCGATACCGTCATTTAAAAGTCTGATTACAGTAATTAGGATTTGTGTACATGTAGTTATAGAAGTGTGGGAAAAAATAAAAATACAAATTTGAGAGAATAAATAAAAGAAGTTAGAAAACTTCCGTTTCAAAGCGGAATCGCAGAGGGGCGTATAGAGAATCGTATGATGGCCATAAGTCAATTCATTGATATGAACTTTGTATTAATTTCGCTTTATCAGTGTGTAGAATTGATATATTTCAAATAACTTAATTGTGATATTCCCGGAAGCTTTAAAATATTTTTAATCAAAGAACCAGCATACAGACCAATCTCGGAGGATAATTGATACATAACTATCCGTTTAATGAATCACCGCCCAGGGCTCTCCTGGAAAGTGTCGACACGAAAGCAAGAGGGCTCTGGTCAGCGAAGAAGTCAATTAAAGGAGGATCCCTTCAAACGCTGCCCCCTATCAAGACAAATTACATTCCTCAGACCTCTCCTATCAAAGCTATCGTCAATATTTCTATCCGTTTCTTATGGACAATCCCAGAACCCGCCATTGATCGCGTGCAAGTCACGCTGCGGAAAATGGCGCGAAAAGGAAATTTATCGCTGCTAATAATTGAACTGGTTTTAGAAACTTTTATTTGTTCATTATTACTTTTAAAAATTTATATATTCTCTTAATTTCTGGTTAACGTATAGATTTTTTTTTATTAATTTAATACGCACAAGAAAAATAATAAACATTGTATAAATCACTCGAATTTTGATGATAAAACAGAAACAGGGAAGTAAATTAAATATTGCGTTGATCATAATGATACTTGAGAGTAATTAACGCTCTAATACATGCACGAGACAGATGCACTTCATCCTCTTTTGCACGAGCAGGGCGATGTTCCTTACTTCAAAGGTTACTCGTCTGTCCAGGCGCCACGGAGTGTTCTGTATACTATAGTATATGTGCATGTTTATAAGTAAAATACATGTATTCGATATAATATGTATCATTATATGTAGATACGGTACAAGGATCCACCCATCTCCGATAATTTTTAAAAAATCTTAGTTGAGTACTTTTTACAATATATAAGTATATATAACTAAACAATTAAATCTCTACAATTAACAAAGCTGTTTCCTGGGTGGCATCGGTCATTGAAATACCTTAAGATCTTTGTGGGAAATTAAAGTCTTGCATTATATACATTTTTCTTTGGTAGTTCAGGTGGAATACTGTGCGATGCGACATAGATCCCACCAAAATCGAGCGAACACGTGCGTGATCTTTACCGATCGCCGGCAGTCCTCGTATCTTATCGGCCCCGATAACAAACCCAACTGTAACGAGCGCACGACACTGCGAGTTGCATGTGGCCTTCATTTTCTAATTGAAGCAGGTCATGTAATTAACCGTCTTATTACGGCGAGGCAGACGGTGATTGTGATAAGGAAGGACCCGGTATCTCCTTAATCAACGGGGGTGGTGAAAGCGGGACGATTCCCCCCCGAACCATGCCTCACGCGACTCTCCGCGCGGACACGGTTAGGTGATCTGTAGTTGGGTACTTACTGTAAGAGAATAGTATAAGTACTTAGTATACAGTTCAAGAAGAATAAAAAAAAAATTAAGATGGAGCGTTGTGCTTTGTAAGACCTCGCCCAGTTTAGGCGAGCGGAATGCAGTCAAGAAGGGGGTGCGGTCATTATTATTTAGTGGGAACTGTTAAATTTTAGAGTTTTGTTACATAAAGGGCAATTGTCTTTGTAATGATATATTATATGTTTCATTTCTAATGGAATAAGAGTTTTTTGAGAGTGAACATTGTTTGACAATGAATTAGCATTAGTACCGGGGAAACAGCAGCAGTGGGTTGTGTTTGTTGTAAGTTAAGTTTATCGCATCACCTCAAGACTATCAAAAGAACCTTTTTTAATTTCCTTTAAAAAATTAAAATAAAAAAAACTCCTTTGTGGTTAAAAAAATAGGACTAGAAAAGATGTAAATGAGATTTAGAAGAAAGTGAAGGTGAGGTGAGAGGTTAAAGATATCAATATGATACACATATTGTTAGCGGTACATATAAAGAATGAAACATAAATATAAAATAAAACAATTATTAATATTATTATGTATATTAAAATTATATAAAAAATCAAATTGACTTTCAAGTTGTACTAAAACAAGGACAAGGAAAACGGCCAAACTTGTCCTGGAAAAGTTAAGCAAAGTCGCGCGTTCCTTTGTTTCCATTTGATGATTCAATTTAATTTCATCACACGCTTGAGACAACTTTCGATGGAGTCTAAATCGCTCAGGTTTGGGGTTTCGAGCTTCATGAGTTGTGTGAAGCAGTGAGACAGTCAACGATCTGGGGAAAAATATCGTGTTCAATTTCATCGCATGATAACATTTTATTTCAATCAGTTGAAGTGACCATTTTATATGTTTAAGTTTTCCTACTATTTTTCTTTAAGGCACTAAACTACAGTGCACCCCCATTTCTCATTTGATAGTATTTGATGAATTATCTGAATACGTGCCTGACGGACTGTAAAGACCTGGGATTCTCCCAATGACAGGTTTCTGTTGTGGTGTGTTCTTAACACTCAACCACTCACTACCATGTATGCACGTTTTGCATTGTAAAATAAAATACATGTAACGCCAATGCAATCAACGAATGTACACGTAGAAAGTGTTTCATGACATGATAAAAAAGTTTTAGGAAGACTATAGACATGTTATAAATCATGATCTCTGAAAAAAATGACGTTATTAAAGAGCATATACTATTTCAATAGCTTTTGGTAAAAAAAAAAACCGCCAATATTCTTGATTGATTTGAAAATGTACATAAAATATAATTAAGCCATTGTTTCGTATAGTTAATGCTTTAGCAGTGCATGTGGAACGATTGTGTAAGGTTTAGATTTGTGTGTCGTACGAGCAAATATTTAATTTAGCAGAGTGAAAACGGCCTTGACCAAAGTTTCGAATTTTAAGAGAACACACTTCAGAAACTGCTAATATGACCTCATTAATATAATATATTTTTTGTAAAGCAAGGTGAACAATTGTTTTAGGTCTTGAATAACGTGATCTTGTCAAAAGTTTTGCCATAATTTTAGTGACATTGACAATCTATAGATGAATTGAATGTTTAAAAGATATACTAGATTCAATCATATATAGGAGTGATGATAATATTTATTATGCAAGAAAGTTTGAGCCAAATTAGTTATCGACAAACGGATATTGAGAATAATATAATTTTATTACACCAATGATATTAAAGGTGGAAGCATAAAAACATATTGCGTTTCTGATATAATTTATTTAACAAAAAAAATAGTTATATTATAAATTATATTTGTTAGAATAGATTATACCAGGAAGGACAAAAACAATACCCCGGTATATAATACATGTATTATTATATAAATAGTGCCTGTTTGGGAGGGTAACTGTTGAAATTGACACCCCGAGACAACCATTGTCAACCGACGCGATGCGGATTTCAACAGTTACCCTCTCAAACAGACACTATTTATTTTATTATACTGAATGTCTTAGTTTTAAAGAAAAGTTTACTTCTTTTATAAAGAAATGACGTGCATGTAACAATTCGTTGTGTTACCCGTTGCCAAGTATGTTGCTAACGCTGAGGGTAATAGAACGGATTACCAACTGCGTCTAAACCAATCAGATTTCAGTATTTAACATGAAAGTATAATAACACAATTGAACAGTAGTACTAGTATTACATTTGTACAGTACCATTACAAGATACCAAGATAATTATTTATGATACTAAAATTGCAATATTCTAAAATGCATTACAATAGCATACATTAATACAGCTTTGCCTTTGAAGAATGCATAAGTAAAATTTTATAATATTTACATAAGTTTTAGAGAGCGAAAGTAGAGAAATACAGTCAATTTTGTTGATAGATATACTTTATATTGATTTTTTTATAATAAATACTAGATCAAAATAACATTTGTTATACTAAACATAAAACAATATACATTGTGATGCAAAGTAAGAGGATCTTTCTGACTTTGAATATTAGTCTTCTAAAACAACTTTAAATGATTGCTAATTATCTAAAATATTTTAAAATATACATGTATCATATCTATTAACTCATGTAAAAAAACAAAACATGTAAACTTCACGTTTTCGAAAATGTCAAAATGTACGCCAGTATATACATGTACGCTAAACCATTTGACATATAAACTTTTTTTCAAAAAAAAAAAAATTAAAAAAAATTGAACCAGTAGAATTTCCGTGCAGTATCACTCATTGTGGTCCTGTTCTCACGCGAATAAAGCGTGTGATGTCGCCGTAACAGCCCCGTACATGTAGCCCTTGATTACGCACAATTAGAGTTTAATGACCTGCCTGCGGGATAATCAGGCATGCAGCAATACCTGCCACTGAACATGTACACAGACTCAGGTCCAAGTACACCAATGTCAGCAGCTGGACCCCGATCAAGTGACGGGCCCAGAGTACATGTATTTTTGGACATTTTTTTCACCGCGAACAATGCTCTATAATTTGACATGAAGTAGAGTCTTCCGGAACTTGGTTCGAGCACTTTGACAATTTCATCGATTTGTACTCCTAGCTAATAGCATGCGGAAAAAACCGAACAGAACTCCATCAGGTTTGAAGTGATTTGTTGCAGCTCTGGAATAGTTTAGAAAGTTTTTAATTTGATATTATAGCACGTCTAAGCCTGATTTTTTTTTGTTGGATAATATAGAATTAATTCAGAAATAGATATCAACATATCTCAATATTAATGTTAGAAAATGTCATGTAAATATTGAAAAAAAAAACCCAACACCTTGATCTGTAAGTTTGGTTATTCTCTTTTCCTTTTAGAAATATAACGCAAGTTCTAGATATGATTTGAAAAAATAAAATAATTAAAAATTGAGTGCTCTTACTTTTCTTCAGTTATTTCTTGTTTATGTTATTCTCGTTACATTTTTCGATACTAAATGTTTTCTGTTAATAGAAACATATTCTTTGAATTTTCCTTAGTTATCGTACTACTAAATTTTATTCAAATATTCTGACATAAAAATAATGGCATGAGCAAAGCTTTAACATTCTTGCAATTGATGTAACAACTTCGTTAGAATATATTGAAGGTTCTATCGTGTTTACTTTCCATGTGACATTGTTTATTATTAATTACTGTTTTATATCCATGTGAACATTTAAATATCTATTTATATGCATAGCTTATCATTTATAATAATGTAGTACGTAGTTTATGCATTTATGTGTGTAATGAATAATCAGAGAAATAATATATGGGGGAAATTGAGATACACATTACACACATATATATTATATTTTTCTCTCTCTCTTTTTTCATCTATAATGTTTTTTAAGTGGGGTAAAGGCTCTCAGGCCGGGTGATAAATTTATACTTATTAATGTTGATACATCATCTAAAAATGTATATGCACATGTCATTATGAATAGACAAACTACTACTACTATTAATGTACTATATTTATATATAAAGAATACATTATGGATTTCTCTAATCATGAAAATTATGGAATGCATTCATTCTGTGAAAGAAGTTGATTTCATAGCATCTTTTGAAAATATGGGCAACAGTTTACATGTACTCCGCCGAACTACTTTTAAAACTTGACTGCATAAAACATTTTCTCTGGCATGTATCGTCATATTCCTCGTCCAAGCTGGTGGTTTTGAAGCAAGATATTTTCTGAATTTAGTGGCAATACACTTATGTACTTTTCACACTTTAAATGATTATTTATAATGACCACTTATACATTTACACACTTTAATACAGCAGCAGAAATTAAAAAACTGTTTATAGATTTAACAATCATTGTGAATTGTGTATCTCATTTAAAATTTACTCTCAATGTGATAGTAGTGCCGTTATACTAATCCATATCCTCTTTTGAGAGGTGGACTGACACATGGATGTAGGCAATGCCTGGCCACTTGTCTCAAAAGAGAATAACTAATCCATAGTTTAATCACGAGGTTGGAGTTAGAAGAGGTTGGAAGCACGTGGACGTGTGTACATGCTGGCACTGTGGGAAGGTTGAAGCCGAAGTGATAGAAAATCTGTAATTTATGAAATTAGATACATATCCTCGATGCAATTATTCATCTTATTGGATATATTGTATGTCCGTTAAAATTTAGATTTAAACTTTAAAGTAACAGCGGATCTAGACAAACTTGTTACTTAAAAGATACTCAATGCCGTAGGAGTTTAGATAACAGCTGTTTTATTCGTCAGAACTCAACAGTTGTATAAAACTTTACTAACAAACAGATATAACATTGATTAATCATTCTGAGTTTTACAATTCAATGCATTTCTTAAAATCAGTTTTTTATTAAACGAGGTTCTTTTTTCTAAGTGTTTACCCTGACTAAGTCTGATTCACATGCAGCAATACAGCATGACAGTCAAAGGGAGATAAGTCTGTTGATATCTAACGTATCGCAAAATTATAAGTGTTCCCGACTCCAAAGAATACCCGTTATAACTATTAATAATGAAAAAATATTTGAAACAATAGAGTTTTATTTGCTCAACTGGAAACACCACAACGAACCTAATATCTACACATCAATATGGACAAAAAGCCTCGAATGTTTTTTTAATTTTTTTCCCTCGAAAATCTCTATACAACTTAACCAATACTCAAAATGTATAAAGGTAATTACTTTTTGAATTAAAACTATAACTGTTTATTTATGCTAGACATTTCTCGAACTTTGCTTTGCCTAGATCCGAGTCGTTACAGTAGTGGTCATGTACAGTTTCATTTGACACTGAGAATCATCGGTTGTAGGCATTTATGGGGGGTTTTAATTTGTTTTGTTCAATTTAAATTTCACAGATATAACAATGATATATAATTTTGAATTTTCCCACATGGGTTCGATTCATTTTTTAACAATATTTCTGACACCCCCCCCCCCCCCCTGGACTAAGTCCGATTCGTACACAGCAAAACTGTACATGCAAAGGGTGTTCTTCCATTTGTAGTCTGCCCCAAGATATCAATGCCGCACATTTTCTTAAATTGTTAGATATTTTTATAACTACCGATGGGTTCAAACGATGTTCATTCAATAGTGTTAAAAAATCCTAAGATTTCCTTAAAAATAAAAAGTCTGCGGGGATCTTCCATTGCAAAAGAGATAAAAGTAATCAAACTTTTTCTCAATATATGGTTGTAGAGAGGACACCAATGAACCTCCTTCATATTTTTTCAGATTTTTAAATCTTCAAAATAAATTTGTAGCTGCGCAGTTCGACAGCTGTTCTGAGTGATTAAAAAGGCATTATCCTGTTCTTGTATGCATAGTTTAATTAAATGGCATGTAAAACTTCATATTTATTGCTTTTATATCTTTTGGCAATATTTTTTGGCCAGTGTCGGGCTGAAACAAGCCAGTTCAAGATATATTTACATTCTTATCCTCAAGTGTACAAGATGGCCGCACATCCCTCTTAAGCGACAATAATTATAATTTACGCACTTTTACTTACTTTTGATGGACAACTGATTAAACAAACCAAAGGTAGATGTAGGTAAACAAATGAATAGCTTTTAAAAATATTTGGAGAGGGATTCGAACTCATGACTTACAGAATTGTTGTAAACCTTCTAACCCACTGCGCTACGCTGTTAGATGGCAATTTTAAAAAAGAAACTTCCAATGTAATTACACTTCATTTTATTGTTTATTTCGATAAACAATACGTCACAACATAAAGGTGTCCCATGAACCTTAAGTATTTTTATGCAATGCTAGCTACCTTCATGAAACACAAACGAAAGCTTTTTATCGCTAAATGCCAACATCGTTTCACTGGATTGCGTTGATTTCAGTCTTGTCAGTTTGGAGCTGTAGAGAATATACATATTGTGGATGTAAATGTACATTCTTTTAAATATTAGAAGGATAGATTGCATAAAGATCAAAAGAACCACACTGAAATGTATGTTTCATAATGATCTACACTGAAATTAACTTTTGCAGAAAATTAATGTTATGCCATGTAACTGTGTATTTGGAAAAAAAATATTGCACGGGTCTGATAAAAATATCACTTCATTCTACGACGGCTATAGGGCAATTTTGTCCTTAATGGTTAATGTCGAAACTCTTGGACAAAGAACTCACCATTTTTAGAATTAACTACGCATATGTAACCTATTTGTATACGAGCCAAGATGTCTGATATTAACCTGCTCATCAACCAAAGGCTTATCTTTTATAAATATTTTGAATTTTTTTTGCACTAGAAAACTCGGGTTATTCAATAGTTTGAGACCCATTTATTTACCTTCAGAATTGTGGACCTTCTAGGTCTGACAGTGCCCCGTCTTATCTCCAAAAAGTGATGTATAAAGATGTATTATCATCCAGCTTAAGTGTTACTGCTGGAGTGCCACAAGGATCTGTACTTGGGCCCCTTTTGTTTTTAATGTATGTCAATGATGTTGCACAAAATATGTTGTCCTTTTATAGATTATACGCAGATGATAATTCAATTCAGTATGCGGATAAAAACTTAAGAAATGTAGAAAATGTGTTAAATCATGACCTTAGAATATTAGAAAAATGGTCCAATGATTGGTTACTTAAATTTAATCCTAATAAAACCAAATTTGTATTCTTTTAGCAAATCAAAACGTAATGTAACCCCATAACTGTTTTTTCAAGATTGTCAGTTAGATGTTGTTTCTTGTCATAAACATCTAGGCCTAACGCTCTCTGATGATTTGAAGTGGTCTGTGTACATCAATGATATAATGAAAATCGCTTGTAAAAAATTAGGACTACTTAAGAAACTTAAATTTACCATAGGCAGAGACAAACTATCAAAATTATATAATTTTTGTAAGGCCAATATTAGAATATGCTTCTGTTGTATGGGATGGTTGTTCTTCCGCAGAAATTGAAAAGTTAGAAAAAGTACAGCTACACGCTGCAAGAATTGTCACGGGACTTCCAATTTTGGCCTCAAGGGAATCATTGTATTTCGAAACGGGTTAGGACTCTCTATCTAAAAGAAGGGAAATAGCTGAACTAACGATTATGTACAAAATTCATTACAATCTTGTACCACAATATCTTAGTAATATTGCTAACATCTATTGGGAAGATAAATCTCGCAACAATACTCGTTATGAAGACAATTATATACCTCCTAGAGTTAAGTATGATACATATAAAAAATCATTTATTCCAGATGCTGTAGGCAAAAGGAACTCACTAAATTCGGATATTAAAAAATCAACATCCATCCGTCAGTTTCAAAGAAGCATCTCTAATAATAGGAGTGATTCAAAAGTTCCTAAATATTTTCTTCATGGTAAAAGAGTAGCTAACATCATTCATACAAAATTAGGACACAATTGTTTACTAAATTATGATTTACACAGAAGAAATATTGTTGATTCTCCAAATTGCATATGTGGAAAGAAAGAAGATGTATATCATTTTTTATGTTTTTGCAAACTATTTTCTAATGCAAGGAATACCTTATTTAATGAACTATTCCAAATACAAAATTTAGGTACTATAGATTCGCATACTTTACTATGGGGTAATGACAACCTAGATTATAAAACTAATGTTAGAATTTTCACAGCTGTGCAGAACTTTATAATCAATTCTCGCAGATTTATATATAAGTATACTATTTTGTTCTTTACCATTTTTTTAAATATATGTGTATATACTTGTACCATGTTTTATGACAATTGCAAATTACTTGTAATTGGGTGAGAACCTAGTAAGTTGCAGGAACTTGTGTTCGAACCCTTTGTATATTATATATACAATAAAATATGTTCAAACCAGAATTGACTACGCATGTGTAACCTATATATATAACATTTTTGAATAAGTTTTCTCATTATGTCACAAATGAGATAATTTTATTACTATGCCCTGAAAATTGCTGAATCACACCGGAAACAGTTATATTGCCCTCCCGGAAACAGTTATATTTCACAGGAAATAGTTATATTGCCCTCCCGAAACTGTAATATCACCATCGCGTGCAAGAATTCTGCATATTAATTACGTCGGGTTCGAAATTCAACGAGTCAGTTGCTAAGCAAACGTAAACAGATCCGCGAATTTCAAACATGTCAGGCCAACGTCTGCGGTTTGTTCATCTAAATTCAGATGTACTCGATAGTTTAATTGATGAAAAAAATTCGGCAAATACGACAAAAGAGAAAAACTCAAGCATTAGTGTTTTAAAAAAATTTCCTCTGCCTTGTGAATTAAATAATATGTTGATAACCCGAGTTTGATTTGTTTAAAAATGTTATATAACATATATCACATGTCTTCTCGGGCGACAATACCAGAATATTTGTCCCTCGGTGACAGGAAAGCCCTGGAGTGTTATGTCGCCCTCTGCCTTCGGCATCGGGCGACATAACACTCCAGGGCTTTCCTGTCACCTCGGGTCAAATATTCTGGTATGTCGCCCTCGAAGCCATGTAATATATGTATAATGTATACGAGCTAAGGTGTCTGATATTAACCTGCTCATCAACCAAAGGCTTATCTTTTATAAATATTTTAAATTGCTATTGCGCTAGAAAACTCGGGTTATTCAATAGTATGAGACCCATTTATTTACCTTCAGAATTGTGGGCCTTCTAGGTCTGACAGTGCCCCGTCTTATCTTCAAACTATAAATATGGAAACGAGGCCGATTTCTCCAGAAACTGAACCAAGACTAAAGGTAGGTACATGTAGACTATTGCTACCACACATATTAATAACAGATTTTTCATATTGTTTTAAATAACTGTACATGTACAAAAGTTTTCCAACCATTTTTTTTTGGGTTGCATTAATTGAAATTTGTAACATTTGAATGTGCTATTTCAGTGACGGCTTATACTGCAGAAAACATGTATGATAAAAATGAAAACGATTACTTGGCAAATTTTTGACATCTTCAAAATTCGACATCGTCAACTTTAGGTCAAAATTTAAAAATGTCCATTTTCCAATTTAATTATACCTCAAAGCAAAAATATTCTGTCTGCAGAAGCAAATAGAAATACCAACTACGTACTATTATTATTTTTTTATAACTACCGACCAATGTATTTTTCTTCCAATACATATGCATCCTTGCCACCTTTCGCTGGTTCACTACAGAAGTTGCAGTTTGGTTACATGTATAAACAATGAAACCTTCATGTACTCCAAAAGCATTGCGTGAATGCCTCTTGAACGGTAGAAGTGTATTGCAAATAATAAGCATGCGACACAAGCTGTAGTTAGTACATGTATTAGGGCAGTGTTTTAACGTGTTTTTCATTTGTGTAGATCCATCGTCTTGCATAACCATTGGCAAGATAAAAAAATGTTCACAAATTATTGCCATATTCCGATTTGTCCTTTCACAAGGACCTTCACCTTCACCTTCACGTGAAGGGGACCTCCTCAACCAGTAGCATGTTTTCACAGCATGTACTCCAAAATTTTATAGTTTTGCATATTTATTGATGAATCATCGAACCGAAAGAAGCTTTATGAGTTAGCCCACAGTCAATAAGTGTGTGTAAGAATGGCCTACTGAAAATTATGAAAATTTGAATATGCATTTTAAATAAAAACACACAATTATCGTTCCTATACATACATGTAATGCACTATGTTTTATATCTCAGTAAGTTGGTAATAACTGCATCATGATAAAGTTCGTCTCGAGGCTCAACCTTCTGTTTTCTACATAGATTACTGGTTTATTTTGCCTTTTTAGTGTGTATTAGCTGTAACATCATTCATGTTACAGCTCATGTTACAGCTTATGAATTCTTATGAATATTTATGTAACATTTGGATACCAAGTGTCCACGTCAGTGAACTGAGAATTTTGTAAGTGAACTTGATAATCTTCTCTTATCAGTGTTCGCTACTTCTACTACTAGGAGGAATTAACAAGTGTCCCCGTGTTATAACTAGAACCATTTTAACAAGTGCTTAGACTTTGGGTAGTTGTGTCAAACAGCACTGTGACGTAGGCCTGTCTATTTCATTGCTGGTCACTCATCCATGGCTCTTCGAAATCGACAAAATTTGTCTGTTAAGCAATATACATTTATAATACACTGACACGAATTGTGATTATGACAGTCACAATGTCTGAGAATTACAAAATATATCTTTGAATAATCATATCCCTCTCTTTTTGTTATTATTTAAGAATATAAGTTTGTTAAAATTCAAAGAACTTGGTTGGTACGTGATCAAATCTTCTGAAAAACCCTTCGGGCTTCACAGGATTTGATCACGTGACTAACCGAGTTCATAACCTGGTAAACTTTTTAAATTGCTGTTTATTTCTTACATACACTAATCACATGTACGTTTGTTATATAGAGGAAAATTGATTATTATAGCCACCAAACAGCTATTGTACTTAATTCCAATCCTTAAATAATCAAGTTCTATTCTTATATATTTAATATAAAAAAAACCAGTTTTTGTCTCTGTAGAACCATGCTCCGTTTCTGGGCGTTCCTCGGTCTGGTGGGCCTTGCCCACTGTGCCACCCAGGGCATGTCAATCAGGTCCCACTGGGACGGTGGATTCGCCGGCACCATCACCCTGGCCCCAACCCACACAGTGCACGGCTGGACGGCTCACCTCGCCTGTGACGCCCCTGTCGACTCCCTGGAGGTAGGTTTCAAAAAGGCGCTGTCCTTAAGGCTGTTAATTCGTTGTTGTTTTTTTTTAAGCAAAACTTTATTCACGTATTTTCTGCAATTCCAAAGGATTGTGTAGAATTTTAACGGAAGAAATTGCAAAGAAATAATAAATTATTCGTGGTATTCATATATATTTTTTCCATACATGTAGATTTGGACGGCAGACATTGTATCCTCAAATGGAGACAAATCTGAATACGTAATCAGAAATAAACCATACGATGGCGACATTCACAACGGGGATTCCCTGAACGTGGACATTGTGGGGCGCACCCCAGGAAGGTCCACCGTTCCCAACTGTCGGGTCTTTATCGAAGGACAGGATCACGGAAACCCAGCAACCAGTGCCCCACAAACACAGGCCCCCTCTGGCGGTGGTGGATCACAGACTCAGGCGCCATCTGGCGGCTCCACTTCCTCGGAGACAGTTACCCCGGGAGCTTCCTGCGGAAGTAAGCTGTTTTCTTATTATTTTTGACAAAGCAAAGATAGATGAACGCCTTATGCGAAATTTGATTTGTCATTCTGAAACTCTTAAATATTTAAGGCGCCAAGAGCACAAAATACAATTATGGCGATGCTTTGGGTCTGTCAATTCTGTTCTTCGACGCCCAGAGATCTGGAAAGATGCCAGCCAGCAATCCTATTCCATGGAGACATGATTCCGCCATGAATGACCACGGAGATGGAGGCGTTGACCTCACAGGAGGGTGGTATGATGGTACGTAAAGTTGCTAGTATCCAGTATTGAGTATCCAGTATTGAGTATCCAGTATTGGGTATCCAGTATTGGGTATTGAGTATCCAGTATTGAGTATCCAGTATTGAGTATCCAGTATTGAGTATCCAGTATTGAGTATCCAGTATTGGGTATCCAGTATTGAGTATCCAGTATTGAGTATCCAGTATTGGGTATTGAGTATCCAGTATTGAGTATCCAGTATTGAGTATCCAGTATTGAGTATCCAGTATTGGGAGGGCGGTGGTATGGTACGTAAAGATACTAGTATCCAGTACTGAGAGGGTGGTATGATTTATGTTTAAAAGTTTTAATATCGGTTTTGGGAGGTTGTTTTGATGATGCATTATAAAAGTGTAACCGGTATTGGGAGAGTGGTATAATGGTACGTTGTGGTATTGAAAGGATGGCATGATGATCCTACGTAAAGGATCATTTAGGGAGGTTGGTATGGTGGTACGTTATGAACATTGAGAATGTTATGATGGTGCGTTTTGAAGCTTTATCTGGTATCAAATTAAAGTAAATATATGTTATTATAAAACTTCAGAAATGTCTGGAAAGATATGATGGTGGTTATACAGTTTTGTCGAGATTGTTGGAAAGTATGACGGAATAGCCCTTTACGAAATATTACTAAGAATCAAAATATGAACATAACATCATTCTATAAATTGTGTGATGGAAGGATAATCTTCCAAAGATAACCCATTTATTAATCGGATGAAATTGTCATTCTTCAATAAAATCTTTCACCTCTAACCCCAGAAAACTCTGTAAATGAAATTGAACATGGTTATACCTACCATAATGGAGCTCTACTCATCGTTACAGCTGGAGATCACGTCAAGTTTAACCTGCCTATGGCTTTCTCGGCTCACGTGCTCGCCTATGGTCTGAACCGATGGAAGGATGGCTACTCCAGCTCCAATCAGCTACAGAACATGTACGAGATGCTGCGTACTCCATTAGACTACTTCATGAAGTGTTGGAGACCCCAGTCCCAGGAATACTACGCTCAGGTCTGTGTCGATGTCGCTGTCTCATTCCCATTCAAAGCCCCTTCAAAACGTTATGCAAATTACCTTTAGGAAATGTCTGATTCTGTAATAAATCTCAAAGAAATACAAACTGACTGAGAGGAAGTCAGGAGATTAAGCTGAATTTCTCCTATCATTTCACAATATTTAGTCGGACTCGCTTATCATACATTGATACTACCCATTGATATGGTGGTTTTTTTAGTGACATAGATACATAATTTACTACTTTGCATATCAAACACAGAAACAGATAAAGTAATATACTGAGTTCCTCCTACTTTTTTTCAGGTCGGGAACGGCGCCGCTGACCATGCCTTCTGGGGCCGCCCTGAGGACATGCACATGCAGAGACCCGCCTACAAGTGCACCGCCTCCAATGGCGGATGTAGTGACGTAGAGGGAATCACGGTGGCTGCATTGGCGGCAGGATCCATGGCTTTCAAGGCCTCTGGTGTGTACTGCTAGCCTGAAAATTCCAAGTCAGGCGTTAATTTTGGGTTATGACCCTTTTTTACTTTTTAACCTGAGTATAATTATTAAAAAACTACGTACTTTGGGACAATTATCAGATGTACCTAACATTCACTGCTTAATGCAACTGGTTAGGTTTAATATTAATCATGAAAGTCATTGCCGAATAATTGAACAATTTGGACTATCAATTGTTACTTATGCTACAGGCGTTAGAATAGTTTACGATAAATTTATGTTCTTTAAAATAAAACGAGCTTTATATTTCTACTTCGTGCTTGGTATATAACAATTTATTTTAAATCATGTAATGTCAATAAAATATTCCATACACTCAGATGCCGCGTACTCGCAGAGACTGCTAGCTTCTGCTAAGAGTTTGTATGATTTCGCTAATGCACACAAAGGAATCTACAACAAAGGACCAATCTCGGACGCTACCTCGTACTACGGGTAACTTAAACCTGATCAAATATCCTAATCTTCAACTATATAGTAATCAAAATGCCTAGTTACATGTTAAATGTTAGTACAATTAGATACAACTAATTAAGATTGAAGAATCGAATGAACTTGTTGAAATACACCATAAAGATATCTTTATTAATCTCCTGTGGACAGATCTACCGGCTACAAGGATGAGCTGTGCGTGGCCGCCATGGAGCTGTACAAGGCGACCAAGGACGCCAAGTACCTTAACGACGCCAAGGCCAACTTTGAAGGAAACGATGTCGCTTGGGCGCTCTCATGGGACGACAACCACGTGATGTGTGAAGTAAGTGAATCGTGTCTGCCTTGGATCCGTCTTGCAACTATATGAATTTGTGAACCGTGAATCATTGTGGTATTAATTGCTGGCCTTTTAACACAAACGTTGTAGGCGTTAATGTCATTAATACCCGCGAACAAACCGCGACTTTTACAGTTTAGACATACAGAAGGAATCACAATCCAAAAGTGATGATTTTTAAGCTTTGATTAACTTGATTCAGAGGTCGATATACTGCCAGGAAAAGATAAATGTTAGAAATAATCAATATTAGCAGATAAATGATTAAGACAAGGAGGCGCATAAAATTAAGTGATACATTATAACAGTTCACGAAGGTAAACCCTGATTTGTTGACCGTTTTAGCTCCTGCTGTATGAAGAGACAAAGGACAACAGATACAAGGGTCTTGTGGAGTCCTTTGTCCGGTCCTACATGCCCGGGGGCTCAGTCCACCAGACACCGTGCGGGCTGGCCTGGAGAGACCAGTGGGGCTCTCTCAGATACGCAGGTATATTTCAAAGAGAGTGAGAACCCTCCAAATAATGCCTGATAAATTGATTACTGACTTACGTCCTGTCAAGAATCTTTTTTATGATATTAGGAAATTTCTTAGAGCATTTCTTTGAATTTCGACATTTCAATTTGGCCCATGTAAATCTTATCATGTATCCGTGTTATACATGCTGTTATCCTAGAAAGTATAATGTTAATCAACCCCTGTGTTGACAGCTAACGCCGCCTTCGTTGCTCTGGCCGCGGCCGAGGACGGCATTGGTGGGGACCAGTTTAAGAGTTGGGCTCTGAGTCAGATCAACTATATCCTGGGGGATAACAGGAACCATTTGAGCTACGAGATCGGGTTCGGAAGTAACTACCCCAGACAGCCCCACCACAGAGGAAGGTATTAAGCTGACATGGGCACATTAAAATATAATTACATTCGTTCTTGATCGGCTGATCGAACAATCGTTCTAATTGCCTTATTGGTGTACCAGTTTATGAGATATTCGGTTTAAAGAGTCTTACAAAGAATAATGGAACCTTTATTTAAAGCTGCTTGGTCCGATTTTTTTAATCAAATTTTTGCATGTTTTTAAACGGTGGTTTTGCTAAGTATATGTATAATAATAGATATTGCAGTAGTTTTCTCAGTCAATTAAACCAAATTACAATGAAAAAAATTATGTACAAAATTTGCTAACAAAACAAACGGCATAAAAAGGGTATCGCGTTATTTCGCCTCATATGAAAATTCACCCTGAAGCCAAGACGGGTATGGTTGTGTTTCGACTTTGACATCGCTATAAATAAAGGTCGTAATGTTCAGGTAAATTGCAAATAAACCTATGTATGTTTTGTTCGCTAATATTTCTGAAGTTTCCTTTGTCTACAATCGATGCATAGCATGCGAGTTTAATAACCCCAATCATTCGGGGGACAAAACCAAACGGTTCTCTTTTCTAAACATCCCATGATGCATTTTGGTTTGTTTTTTCGTTTGCCCAAAAGGGAATTATTTTTATTTACTTGAATATTTATAACTTTGAGACCGATTCTGCTGGTGTAAATAGGAGAAAGTCCATAACTTTTTAAGATAAATGGTTTGTATGGAAAATTATTACGGGCCGCCGGAAGGCGGTCCGTTATTTGATACACATTTAAATATTGTTACTGCGTTTCTGCGGGATAGTTCTATCTTAATAGAATTAATACTATGCTTATTTTTATGAATTAAACGTAAATTTGCATGTAGAAATATGTTTTATGCCTTTTAGAAAATATCACATATTTTTTGTTTTACTCGTAAATAAAAAGTAGGCCATACTTAGTAGATTGTCGTATTTGGCGCGTTTTTATCGAGACTATAATCTATTCGGAAAATTTCGGAGTTCTTCATTCTTTTCAAAACAGGATCGGTATACGGGACATACTAAAGACATGAAATACGTAAGACCTGAATGTCATTAAATTTTATATAAATGATACATTTGAATTTCTATGTGCCGTGTCAAATAAAATGACTATATAATGCATTAAGTTTTCATTCAATACAATGCAACAAAAAAACAAAACAAAACAAAAAATGGTTTGAAATACATAATCTCCAAGAGAAAAATGATAAGTTGAACTTTTTATTAGAGTAATGTAAAAATCAATGTCTTCTCCATTACTTCATACTATGGCAATGATCATACAATTTCCGTTAGAAATGCTTGCAGTAACGAAATCGATTCTTTATGATAATAGTAAAATGTTAAACTTCAAAACAAGTTGCTGAAAGTATATTAAAATTTACCATACAAATTAGTACAACCAACTCTTATTTTCTTCTTTGTGGTGTGTTTTTATGTAAACAACCAATGATTTATACAACAACTATATTTTTTGCGGCCCATTTGACGCTTGCGTCAATATGATTTCTTGTTTGATACTGTAATTACAAAAAAATCGGACCAAGCAGCTTTAAACTGTTTGAATTTTTTTTTTTTTTCAGTTCCTGCCCCAACCCGCCCGCTGGATGTGGATGGAATGAATTCAACAACCCTGGCCCCAGTCCCCAGCTGCTCAAGGGAGCGTTAGTTGGAGGTCCAGGCCAGAATGACGAGTACGCAGACTCCAGAAAAGACTACACCAAGAATGAGGTCACCTGTGATTATAACGCCGGCTTCCAGTCCGCTCTGGCTGGTGAGTAGTCATGTCGCCGTCACGTGACTGTAGATTTGACACATATTCCTTGTTTCACTTATCTAACACTTACGACTGTATCTAACACTTACGACTGTATATAACACTTACGACTGTATCTAACACTTACGACTGTTGTATTTTTGTAGGTCTGGCCAGTATGGCAAAGAGAGGATGTCTTCCCAACTCTCCTGCCCCTAAATGTTAATGTGTTGGATGTTACTCAAATTTGTGATCAAACATTTTTAGTGAGAAATAAATTGTATATCTTTATGCAACGTGTCGTATTCGTAAAATTTTTGAGAAGATGAGTTGAGGCCAAATGTTAGGAATGAATATTAGGCGGACTTTAGAGATAATAAATCAAAGAAGCTAAATATAGAAATGTGATAAAAATAGTTATTTCAAAATTGTTTACTTATAATTACTACATTTCTCGCCTCCTTAGTATAACTACTATACTCTGTCAAAAGCTTTTTCTTCCACCACATTTTGCTTAATATTTCAATTATCATAAGTTCATGAGTAGTGAATCGGTATTAAAATATTTACATAATATATTCCTAAATAAGTTTAAATAAGTCTTGAAATATGTTTTTTCGAGAATAAGCTCTGTGGGTAAGGCCCCAGAGAGTCTGATTTCAGAATTTCCTCGTCACATTGCACGGGCGGGATAAAGGTAAAAACGAGCGGACAGTGCTACAAGTTGGTTATGACATAACTAGAATAGATGGAATTGGACCATCTTTCGGAACATTAATAAACAAAAAGGAATTTAAGGAAGCTGGACAGTCAACAAATTAACCGTAGGTTTCTTTAGATATAAACTGCTATCTCATCAAGAATAAGTCTTAATTAATTTTTTTCTTTTGAATTTTGGTATTTTCCTATATTTTGATATAGAGCTCTTCTTCTAGAGAAGATCAATACAGTCTAAATATGGTCTCTTATGGAACGCCATGGCTGCCTTATAGCATAATACTATAGGTACATTATGTCAAATTATCATTACATTATGTCAAAGTCCATTACGTGGTGTGAATATATCTTTACGCTAGGTCAAATCGTTATTACGTGATGTCAAAAGCACGTTAGAGGAAGTAAACATGTCTTAACATGATGTCAATTTTTTACGTTGTGATGTAAAATCATCCTTACGTTATGCCAACATTGTACAACCAAAGGTCAATACATCATGACATTATTTCGACACTGTATTACATGGGGCGAATGTATCCTTACATTATGTCAACATTTTATTACATGCTTTCAATATATCCTTACATTATATCAACACCGCAGTACGTATCGCGATTCTATCCTTACATTATGTTTATTATATGATATCAATGCGTTTTTACATTTTATCAACACCTTAATACATGGTGTTAACTCATCCTTTCATTATGTCAACACTTTATCACTTTATGTCAAAAGTACATTACTTGATACGAAAATGTCTTGACTTTTTGTCTAAACTTTATTACGTGATGTAAATAAGTCTTTACATTAGGCAAATTCTCTATTCCGTGATGTATACGCTCTATTACTTTAAGTCGAAACATCATTCCGTTATACAAACACGAAATCCTTGGTCTTTGTATATTTGTCATGTTTTAAATACAAAATTTACTATATAGAAACGGTACGCCGATTTACCCAAATGGACCCAGAAAAACCCCAACAGTAGATACTAGTAAGAAGCAGTGATTTAATCATACAAGAATGAAAATATATATAGGCCTATATATAGGTCTTCTGAAAGCTGTAAAAGACTTAGTTGCTGACAATTTAATTTCTCGAGAGTGAATGAACATTTACGTATTTAAACATTGAATTTATAGTTTAGATAGACCTAAGTTATAAGAATAAGACTTAAAATCCAAGTTTTCTCGTGCTCATCGGCCCTTGAATATTTAATATGAAATGGATATAAAATCTAAAAATAAACCCTTCATTGGTTTTTTTTTTTTTTGGGGGGGGGTCTAAAATTTTATTTCTGATTTATACTTTTTTTTACTTCAATAATATTCAAATTACGTTCCTTACTACACACTCAGTCATTTAGCAGTCAGGGTTCTTTATCGTTCCAAAGCCTGTATGTCGTGGTGCAGACACCCAGTGCATATTTAATTTTCTAAAATTTAGTCTCAAAGTATTTAGTAGTTAAAATAAAGTATTTAGTAGTTAAAAGTAAACGTTGCTATTGCTATCTTAAATTAAGGATACTGACCCTAACTACACATGTAGGTATGGCCGTTCTGCTACAAAATTATTATGCTATGAAAATGATTTTTTTCTTATTGCTGCAGAGGGGGTGGGAATGGTGTTTGTGGAGGGGGTACGCTACGTTCTTCTGAATAAATTTTCTCCTTTTCATCCAAGAGGGCACTTGATAACTTATATGAAATAAAATCTACAAATAAATTACAAGAGATCTTTAACCCCTTTAATGACCTTCTCCATCTTGATATAGATGTTTTTATGAAATGTTTGTTTTAGGTAATTGTTCAGACAGAGGGTATAAATAAGAAATATGTCATAATAAAAACGCACACAAATAAGAGAGGGGAACTGTATTCGCCGATTTCAGAATTATTATAAAGAAAGGCAAACACTTTTGGTAGAATCGGTACTGTCTTCAGGGTTTGCCCCATACATGTAACTTACTAATTTTTAATTAAATGAAATAACTCGACAGCATGAGTGTTGGTTTTTGTAAACAGTTAAATGTATGATCATGTTACATATATTTTCGTTGTAAGTATAGAATAGGCGTGAAAATAGGTTGAGAAGGAAATTTACGCTCATTCCGTTCTGTTCCGTTGAATACCAATATCCACAGGGGTAATAATATATTGCGGAACGTAACGGAACCAGAATCTTACAAATAAGTCAAGTACTGCTGACATTGTAATTTTAAAGATGGTATGCTTTGGAATGCGTTTCGTTTGTTTTAAATCTCGAACTAATAGAGAATATTTTTTGCTAGCTTAAACTAATTAGTAAGTTCTGCCGTGAAAATACTGTAATATGTTAATATTAGAGTAGTAAGTAATATAATTATGTATATTTTTCTTTAAACAACGAATTCAAACAATAAAATTAAAGATCAATCTTATTTTGAAATGAAATGAATAAAAACAAAATAAATCATTATTTTCAAATTTCTATTTTCCCATTGGATGACCCTTTACTGGTTCCGTTCCGTTCCACAAAGTTTCAATAACCCCTGGATACATTTGGGTAAGCTTACCGTTTCCTTGTATATAGAAAGGCCGATGTATCCGTGTTCGCGTAACGAAATGATGTTTCACCTTAAAGTAATGGAGCATGTACATCATGAAATAGAGAACTGACCTACAGCAAAGACTTATTCACATCACGTTATTAAGTTTAGACATAACGTCATAAACTTATGACATCAAGTTATAAAGGTTTGACATAATAAAACGATATATTTACACCATGTAATAAAGTGTTGATAAAATGTAAAAATGCATTGATATCATGTAATAGAATGTTGACATAATGTAAGGATAGAATCGCGATACGTACTGCGGTGTTGATATAATGTAAGGATATATTGATATCATGTAATAAAATGTTGACATAATGTAAGGATACATTCGCCCCATGTAATACAGTGTCGAAATAATGTCATGATGTATTGACCTTTGGTTGTACAATGTTGGCATAACGTAAGGATGATTTTACATCACAACGTAAAAAATTGACATCATGTTAAGACATGTTTACTTCACCTAACGTGCTTTTGACATCACGTAATAACGATTTGACCTAGCGTAAAGACATATTCACACCACGTAATGGACTTTGACATATTGTAATGGTAATTTGACATAATGTACCTATAGTCTAATGCTATAAGGCAGCCATGGCGTTCCATAGTCTTTACAATTGAGCCCTTTTAATATGTGTAAATCAGAAACGATATCAGTTTGTTTATAATTCTAAACTCTACGCAGAACAGTATGCTAATGATGAAGGCTCAAGCATAATAGCAATCGTGTTTGGGTTTGACTTTCGATGGTCACTGTAAAGAGGACGCGTCTCAAAATTTACAAGTCCTTTTTGCTTGCGCCCTTGGGTTATTTTTAACAAGCAACACGCATGCTTAGAATTAAGAGGAATTCTGGAAAATGTTTGCATTTGTTTCTTGCTCTGTTTGTCATTTTTCACTGTAGGCTTGTTTCAGTTTTATCTTACTTCGTGCCATTGGATGTGGAAATAATAGAGCAAACAAAAGTTTTGTTTTTGCTATGGACAAGAATGTCGCACTATCTTTGTCAAAAAAAGAAACACGATTGATGCCATGGCACCTTCTCGCACTTTACCGGCAGCGTTCAGATTTTTTTCCTTTGTCGGAAAGACCCATAAAAATTGTTTTCTATATCGCTATTGACCTTTCAGAACAATATGGTGACTGAAACTTTTTGTTCATTGTTTTTTATAAAAATATATGTTAAATATTTTTAGTCATAAGGTTTTAAACCTCTGCGAAACTTTATTTTGTCTCATACAGCAAGACGTAATTAAGACATTATTTTTTTACGTTAAGCTTTCTCAATATATTTTTAAAACATCATATTGGTAAAACATACATTTTCAACTTTCGTGCGATACATTATCATCATTTCATATAATTTAAAAACCAGAAAAACAAAAAAATGGAATAGGTAAAGGTAAAAACAATGATCAACAAACCTTTTTCTGTGATCATTTACAGCTACCTTATCTTTTGTTAAGCTTGTTTTCATTAATAAGATCCATAATCATTTACAGATGCTTGGTCAGATTTTATATCAATTTTTGTGTACGCATTTAAACAATTGCTATGCAAAGTATGTGTGTAATAAAAGGCATTGCAGTACTTTTCACAGTCAATTAAGCCATATTTCAATGAAAAATATAATGTACATAATTTGTTTACAAAAGAAACGACATAAAAGGGTATTGCGTTATTTTGCCTCACATTAAAATTCGCTCCTGACGTCGAGGCAGGTATGATTGTAGTATGGTATTATTTTACATCGCTATAAACAATTTGAAAGGTCATAATGTTTTGGCAAATCGAAAGTTAAACATGTGTACATTTTGTTCACTAAAATTTCTGAAGTTTGTTTATGTTTACAATCTATGCATAAAATGCGGGTTGAATAACCCCAATCATTCGGGGACGAAATCAAACAGTTCCCTTTTCTAACATTACTCTGATGCATTTTGGTTTGTTTTTTGTGTTGCGCATTAAGATTTTTTTTATTTACTTTAAATATTTCTAACTTTGAAAGGAGACTGATTCTGCTGATGTAAATAGGCGAAACCTATTACTTTCTAAGATAATTAGTTTGAATAGAAAAATTTTTGATACTGAAATTGCGAAAAAATCGGACCATATGCAGGCAGCTTAGAGTTCCATGCATTCAACATTCTAAATAGAACGCGGTGATTGTTGGTCACTGGTTGATGCCCTGATCTACATAATCTTATCTCTCTGTCAGAGACCAAACGCCGGGGTCAATAAAGAGATCACAGCTCCATATTACACAAAATGTCAACAACGCACGTGGTAAGTAGATGTAATACTAAAATTGATCAAAATTAATCGGATGTCCTTATATCAATTCTCTAATTCTATAAAACCCAACACTTTGTAAAAGGGTTTCAGCATGATCACATATATTGTTTACATACATGTATTGCATACAATAATATACAAGTTTGTCATACCTCTGTTGATATTTTCTATGTAAAATTACAGCGAATTTACCAGCGGCATTCGATTTCCCTCGTTTTTAATCTCCGAACATTTGTTGTTTAATCCGAGCCGCTACGTTAAATTCAAAGTCTGATAACTCTAATTAAAAACCTGAATCGCCGACAAATAAAAAAAAATCCTATCGATACATAATATTCAAGGGAAAATGGGTGATGTTGTTGCGATAGAAACAGGGATATAATCAAGTCCGAGACTTGGATTAAAGTACCCGCCTCTTTTAACAAGTCACTGGTTGGTTGATGGGGCGGAGTTATTAATAAACACGAACTGATGGGGTGGAGTTATCAATAAACACGAACTGATGGGGTGGAGTTATCAATAAACACGAATTGATGGGGTGGAATTATCAATAAATACGAATTGATGGGGCGGAGTTAACAATAAACACGAATTGATGGGGCGGAGTTATCAATAAACCCGAATTTATCAATAAACACGAATGTACTGAATTAACAACACTATTGTGCGTTTCATTTGAACATGTTGTTAATGTTTGCAGTCACTTATGTTTCTACACGCCTTTTTGTATTAGCATCAATTAATGTTTATGTTTAAACGGTGTTTTAATGATTAATATTTATTACGTTACAGGCGTTGTTTTAATGTTTAATATTTATTACGTTACAGGCGGTATTTTGGTGGATTCTCGCTGCGGTCCTATTCTCTATTATACATGCTTCTCCACAGCCCCTACATATCAGGACTCAGTGGAACAACGGAATAGACGGGTACTTCATAGTATCCCCCTCACTGCTAGGGAGGGGCTGGACAGCCACCATAACATGTAATAAGGAGATCGATCAGATCGAGGTAAACAAGTATGTCGTCTATCATGTTGTATGGTATTAATGTATGTCATCTATCATGTTGTTGTACGGTATACATGTATGTTGTCTTTCATTTTGTAAGTTATACATGTATGCTGTATATCATGGTTTATGGTATACATTTATGTCGTCTATCATGTTGTTGTATGGTAAACATGTATGTCGTCTATGTTGTTGTATGGTATACATGTATGTCGTCTATCATGTTGTTGTATGGTATACATGTATGTCGTCTATCATGTTGTTGTACGGTATACATGTATGTCGTCTATCATGTTGTTGTATGGTAAACATGTATGTCGTCTATCATGTTGTTGCACGGTATACATGTATGTCGTCCATCATGCTGTTGTACGGTATATATGTATGTCGTCTATCATGTTGTTGTATGGTATACATGTATGTCGTCTATAATATTGGTGTATGTTATACATGTATGTCGTCTATCATGTTGTTGTAGGGTATACATGTATATCGGCTATCATGTTGTATGGTATACATGTGTGTGTTTATCTTGTTGGTGTATGTTATACATGTATGTTGTCTATCATGTTGTTGTATGGTATACATGTATGGTGTCTATCATGTTGTTGTATGGTATACATGTATGTCGGCTATCATGTTGTATGGTATACATGTGTGTCGTCTATAATGTTGATGTATGTTTTACATGTATATTGTCTATCATGTTAGTGTATGCTATACATGTATGTCGTTTGTCATGTTATTGTATGGTATACATGTATGTCGTTTGTCATGTTATTGTATGGTTAACCTGTAGTCGTCTTTTATGTTGTTGTATGGTATACATGTATGCTGTATATCATGTTGTATGGTATACATGTATGTCGGCTATCATGTTGTATGGTATACATGTGTGTCGTCTATAATGTTGATGTATGTTATACATGTATGTTGTCTATCATGTTGTTGTATGGTATACATGTATGTCGTCTATCATGTTGTTGTATGGTATACATATATGTCGTCTTTTTATGTTCTTGTATGGTATACATGTGTGTTGTCTATCATGTTGTTGTTTGCTATACATGTATGTCGTCTATCATTTTGTTGTATGGTATACATGTATGTTTTCTTTCATTTTGTTTGTTTTACATGTATGTTGTCTATCATGTTGTTGTATGCTATACATGTATGTCGTCTATCATGTTGTTGTATGGTACACATGTATGTCATCTATCAAATTGCTGTATTATACAAGTATGTCTATCATGTTGTTGTACGGTATCCATGTATGTCGTCTATAATGTTGGTGTATGTTATACTTGTATGCGTCTTTGCTGCATAGTTTTCAATTGTCATTCTGGGTGATGTGGGCATTAAAATTTTCAAAATTCTCGCTTTTGAAATCGTACCAATCACCTGACTAAACAACATCACCCTCCTTTAGATTATAATGTAACAGCTTTTATAAACGAAGCTCATGAATGATTATTGATTTTCTGTATCTTGTACCAAACGTTTTGTGCAATTTTTCGGAAAACATAATTTTTTATTGTGTATTTTATAATAGGGACAACCTGCAAATTAATCCAGACATTTTCTTTCAGATCTGGAGTGCTGTGCTGATATCGAGTAACATTGGATCCGGTAAATCCACAATAGTCGTAAAAAATGACGACATATTTTCTGACGGCGATAGTCATCCACCTGAAGAAGTTGAAATTGTTGTCAGGATGGCGACAGACAATAACATCCCACAATGCACTACTGAAACAAATCCCATTTCCGCTCCTGCGACAACCCCCGCTATGAATGGACGCACTACGTTATTAACTACAACGGGTATGGTTATATCAACAAATTATAATTACTAGGGTGCCCGGCTATTTCGCAGGCATGTTGTTTCAAATAGTAAACTACCATTTTTCTAAAACTTTTGCATACCTTTAACGCAAATGTTAGTATTTATAAAAATTCATGCTGGTTAAAGTTTATATTTATATTACATTAAAAAAAACTTGTCTTCGATTTAGATAGACAACCCTCTATAATATTTATTGTAGTAATACAAACGGTGTTTTAAAGATAGACTATTAAAATCGTACCATGTGTATATTGCTTTAAGGTTTCAAAGAAAAGAAGTTTGTTTGTTTCAGAACCACCAACCCCAAAGGATTTTAACTACTCGGAGGCCTTGTCTCTTTCCATCTTGTTTTATGACGCTCAGCGATCCGGCGTCCTTCCGGCAGATAACCCTATACCTTGGCGGAGTGATTCCGCCGTGGATGATCACGGTGATTATGGTGAGGATCTATCCGGCGGGTGGTATAATGGTAGGTCATACTGATATCGTTTATTTATACCGAAACACGCTATAAAGTTGGAATATATCGAACTAAAAGTTTGAAAAATTGTCCTAAAATTGAAGTCCACTTTCTTTTTCACTGTGAACAAAGCTGGAGATCACGTAAAGTTCAATCTTCCGATGGCATCGTCCGCGCACCTGTTGTCATGGGGACTAGAAATATGGAAAGATGCTTACCAGTCTGCCGGCCAGCTCGACATGATGTATGATATGTTAAAATGGCCATTGGACTATTTCCTGAAATGCTGGAATCCTCAAACCCAAGAGTATTACGCACAGGTAAAGCGGGGTTGTATCAATCACTCTATTATTTAGGAGCTGGCTTACACAGCTGAATTGAGGAACTTTCGCTGTTACTTTCAGGGTTTTGTTTTAGGTTGGAAAGGGTAAAGAGGACCACCGATATTGGGGTCGCCCCGAGGATATGTCTAAATTCAGACCGATGTGGAGACCCGCCTATAAGTGCACGCGCAACGACCAATGCAGTGATGTAGCTGGAGAGACGGCGGCAGCGCTGGCTTCCGGTGCTATAGTGTTCAAAGACAAGAGTACGTGAAAGAACAGATCTTTTCCTCTGCATGTATTGAATACTCATTTATTATTTATTGATTGTTAAAACAACATATGCAGAAAATTTCAGATGCTACGTACTCCAATGAGCTGCTGACAGCCGCCAAGAGTCTATATGCCTTTGCCAAAAGGAACCAAGGGACGTACGGGACAACAGCAATAATGGATGCCAATAACTATTACCGGTAACTCTAGCGTTGTTTAACAGATAATAATTAACACTGAGGCTTACCTCAAAAAATACTTTTAGTAAGACAGACGTTCATTAACAAACAGTTACTGAACCAGAAATAAATTTTAAGCCTGGTATTGACGGGTAATCAAGTATAATCGCACTTGCAAAGCACCTGTCTTCGAGTTACATGTGTAAGGTAAGCTGAAATAAAGTACCGGTATTAAGAAATAAAGTACGATTTTAAAACTTCGTTGTATTTTATTCAAATGAATATTTTGACAGTTCCAACTCGTACAAGGACGAGCTGTGTACGGCGGCCATGGAACTCTACAAAGTGACCAATGACGCCTCGTATCTACAGGACGCCATTTCGTTCTACGTCCCCAATTCCAAGAGTTGGGCTTTCTCCTGGGATGACAAAAATGTCCAGTGCGCCGTACGTAACATGTTGTTTTAGCCTCTTGAATCCCTTGGTTAGGTTGAGCTCCCCTGTGTTCTGTTAATGTGTCTCTGCTTTTTGTCTGTTAAAAGTTGAAAGACGTTAGTGTTTGAACAACCATTTGTTATCAATATACATGTATCCTTCATATGTGCAATTTAATGTGCTTGTGGGTAATTTGACGGTCAAAATAATTTTGTTACCAATTCAGAATAAACAGTGAATAAGTCTAAGTAAAAAAGTGTTGCAAAACATTATGTTCATTCAAACTTCGTCTAAAAACTCTCTGTGCACTACTCCGACAGTTGATGCTGTACAGGGCCCAGGGCTCCCGCCATTACGCCGCGCAGGTCGATGACTTCATCAGGAGCTACATGCCGGGAGGGGAGCTCACCCAAACCCCCTGCGGCCTGGCCTGGAGGCTAGGGGTAGGACCGCTTAGGTACGCAGGTAGGTAAATATGACTATCCCCCAGTATCTTGAAAACTGTAGAAGGAGTTAATCCGAACGATAGGGGAACGCCCGACCCCCGCCATTTTCACCATTTCAATTAACAGATTTTGCACAAGAAAAAGATTCTGAAATGATCGCTACCTTCATAGCCCGCATGGATAATCATTCTTTCTTTTAAAACATGATTAAATTAATCATAAAGAGAATCAAAGGTAACTGTATCTTTGTTAATGAAAATTTTTGTAATATGTTAGTTTGAGTCTGACATCGGTTTTGTAAGAACACTTTTATTCAAGCTAATGCGGCACTGGTTGCTTTAATGGCGGTTGATGAAGGATTTGGGGGTGATGCCTACAAGATTTGGGCGCTGAAACAAATCAATTACATGTTAGGAGACAACAAACAAAGGATGAGCTATCAAATCGGCTACGGAACAAAATATCCCCAGAAACCGTACCACAGAGCGAGGTAAGCTGTTATCTCAACACTGTGTTTTGGGTTTTGCAGTGTAATTGTTAGCTCCTAAGATGATTGGATGGTTGTGGCCAGTTATGACTAAATTAATCTCCTTGAGAAAAAGAGCTTTGTTTAAAAATATAAGAATATATCTTACTTTGCTGAAATTTATGAAGTTTTATTTAAATAACAATAGTTTATCAATCCATGAGACTAAAGATATTTATGACTTTGTCGTAAGTTCTTTTATAAAACGCAGCCCAGCCTCCATATGTTGATTTATATTGGCTTCGTTCACGCAGTTCATGCCCCGACCCGCCCACTTCTTGTGGGTGGGACAACATCAATAACCCAGGACCAAGTCCCCAGATCCTAAGGGGGGCACTGGTAGGAGGCCCGGATGTCAATGACGTATACGTGGATAATCACGTCGGATGCGATTTCAATGCAGGATTTCAATCTGCTCTAGCGGGTATCAACAGTCTATCATTGTTATTTTAAGCGAGGTTTTCTATAAAGTATAAACTACTGATATTATAAATGTATTTTTTATAGGCTTAATACATCTTCAAAATCAAGGACGCCTGCCTTCCTCCTCGGATCCATTGCAAAGCCAACAGATTAAGAACTGTGTCACGTAGCCCGTGTTTTCTTCAATAAAATATGGCAAACAATTCTAGCAAGCGTTGTAACAGTTTTTCTTTTCATTATTGTGAACGGCGTGCACACATCACTAAAGTAAAATATTTGTAAAACCGTTGTAAAGGAAGTCTTGGTACTAGGCCATCGGAGTGGGGAGGCCATCTTTACACAAACGACACATCAATTAATGACTTTTCATGTTATGGATTAGATACCAAATATCACCTTCATATAATATTGCAATAAATTTAACGAGGAAAATTATCAGAAATTTATTTATCGCATATATTAGTACAGTATAACTACAAATGTATGGGCACACACAAAGAATGGTTCAAATTAAGTTCTGACATACAAGGAATAAATTTCTGATCCAAACCTGCCTAACTTTTTCCAAATGTTAAATTGTGCATTTCTTTAAATGTCAATACTCAGTATCAAACGATCTATACTGCACTTATTAGGAATGTGTTTTTTTTATTCTATCATTGACATGTATGCATTGTATGTTGTTAAACGGTTATCGGCCTCAAATAGCTCTAGAAATTGGAATTAGTTTACTTAACATATTGTCTTTATAGAGTACATCAGCAAAATATCAAACCCAGTGTCCACCAATCTTTATTTTTGGGAGTTGATTTTAATCCACTCTCCTATGCACTCACTCGGGCAAAACGAAAGTGAAACAGTGTTTGGACCTAAGCACAAATCAATATTGCTGACAACACTTAGTTCTTAAAAATAATCGATAAATTCTATGCAATGTATTCTGAAGTATTGTTTTTCAGGAAAACTTATTTATTAATACCATGAAAGTAATAAGATTTTAAATTTTACAAACAGTTTAGATATTTTTTAAAGTCGTATGTATTCCTACGCTAGAGTTCAATGTAGTCTCGTTCAACCAGAGGCTTGACTGTCTCCGTTAATATCCGACAAAACAGAGTCTCTCTTGCTTGTCGGAGATAAACGAAAACAGCCGAGCGTTTGGTTGAACAAGACAAGAGTTCAATCTTGCCTGGATCCATACAATTTCTCAGAAATATTTCGATTACTGATACTACTTGCCATGCAAAATCACATATCGTTGATTTTGAATAAATGATAATCGATAAAATCAACAACCCGTCAGTACTTCAGTACTTTGATTTTAATACATTTCAAACATTAGGGCCTTCTCTAATCTGCTAATTAGTTTTAGACACTTTGTTGTTAGATTGGTCTGCTGCTTGATGTGAATCAGAATAAATTGGTTGTTAGATACAGTGTATGATGCAATATGTAATATTCTAAGTATTCTTATCAGTATATTCATTCCTTTATAGTACAATGGATGTAGAAATTAAAAATTTGAATTGTATGTGTTTTTGCCTATTTCATTAAACAATGAAAGCGATTTTTACTTCTCATCACTACATTATGATTTTATTTTTTGGTGAAAAAGACATGTTTCCAAAATTATTCTTTGGTGAAAAAGACATGTTTCCAAGGTTGATGAAAAACAACTCGTTGGTAATTTAACTTTTCTGCGATATGGTTTTCTCAAAGTCCAAACACAAATTCAAGAGAAACTTAGTATGTATAAAAGTAGAAGAACTTTAGAAATAATGCTTAAAAAGATGATAAAAGGTAAAAGTATGATTTGGCGAAATTTGAAAATTTGAACCGGGAAGGGGGGGGGGGGGGGGGTAGGGGTAACTTAGAACTTAGTTCAAAGTTGCGCTGGTTTCAAGTTAGGCAAAGATTGATTGCCATGCATTTTTTTCACAAATTCTAAATCACTATTGTATTTACAGATTTATCATTTTTTAATTAAAAAAAATGCTTAACAGCGAAATACCCAGACACTAGTTTTCCGTAACTCTGAAGACACGTCATAATATACTCTTTGCAGTTTCGTTTTCAGTCAGGATGATGCAATATAATCAAGCCTCTTAACTAATTAATATAATAGCTTTAAAACTCGCTAAACATCCTGTTATTTTATGCACCAGTGCATTCTGTTTACATGTGAATATTTCACATCTTAATTTATTCCAGTATAGTGGTGGATCCAGATTTTCCATTCATACACTGTCTATAATATAGTTACCGACCTTAAAAAACAGTGGAAACAAAGTTTTAAATATATTCTAATCATAATCAGTGATTTAAGACTAATCTTTAGAGCAGTGTCATTATCTATTCATAGTCGCCGTGTATTTCATAACATGCTAGAAATATCGAACGGGAAAGCAGGATATTAAACAGCTGTTACGTCTCAGGCTAACTTTAAACGTAAGCATTTCTACAAAAAGAAGTATGGGGATATAGCTCAGTGGTAGAGCATTCGACTGCAGATCGAGAGGTCCCCGGTTCGAACCCGGGTGTCCCCTGAATATTTTATTAAAAGTACGTCACACTGACCAAGCATTTGAATCGAGGATTCATTGATCCGAAGCTGCACTTATTTATACTCAGTCAATAGGAATGACACATCGCATCGCGTTTTACAAGTCTCAGATTTCTAAAAACTCTTCATCCCTTTTCAATTTACTAATATTTGACAATTATTTGATTTTTAGAATTAAAAATCATTGAATCTATTGAATGAAATTTAAGAAGCATTTTTGACGATGGAAATAATTACTGTTGAATGTAGAATTATACAGTGCATTTTGGTCATTTCTCGTGATATAGACGTCCATTGGTGAAAAAGAAATCCTCAAGACCAAAGGTAGATACACGTATGTGTTAGGGACATGCTGTTCAATTTACGACAAAATGCATTATATTTTGAATTTTCATCATTATGATAGAGTTTCGCTTTGTCTCCACATATATCAATAATCGTATTTTTTTTAAGATTAAAAGGTATAACCACATGGAATATGAATGTCAAAGTGAATAAACTTGAATAAAGGTTAAGATGTAACTTATAGATTTGTATTTCTTTTTTTTCAGATTGTTTGATGAGGAATTTTTTTAAAATATTTCAGGTGCACTGAAGACCATTCTCAAATATATGATTTTCTTTGCTTTAATATGTAAATTCCCTTAGATAATCAATAAATCTATGAACGTTCTAATAGGAACTTTCTTCTGACTTTATTTGTTTGACGAAGATTTGAAAATGTTCAAACACTACATGTAAAATAGTTGGTAATCGATATAAGTTGTGTAAATCGGTGTGTTGGTTCAGGCCCTTTAAAAATTAAAGATGATGCAATTCAAGTTAAAGAGACATTGATCGCCCAACCAACCCAAAATCACTTTTCTTGTGACAGAATATTTACAGAAGTAATTGTTGGTTACATGTGCATATTTAAATATCATACAATTGTGTGATCGGGAGTTTTAAATGTTACAAATGTAGTGGACATTTGAAATATAATTATGAAATAAAAATGTTCTAGAAGTAGGCTAATAAGTTGATCTAGGTTTTTTTCCTATTCAATCATTTACATACACTGTACAAATTCTTCCTGGCCTCGATAAGCACTGACCTTTACATTTATTCAAATAAATATCTTATGTCCTATTATTGTTAATGTCAAACTGAAATACCAGCAACATATACAGCTCATCTAAAGGAAGCGTTAAAATAGTGTACAAGATAAGGGGATATAGCTCAGTGGTAGAGCATTCAACTGCAGATCGAGAGGTCACCGGTTCGAACCCGGGTGTCCCCTAATATTTTTCATGTACCCATAATTATCAAGCCCAATAGTAACAAAAGGATAATAAAAAGCTAACACGTAGAATTTTTTTCTTAATTTCAAAAACACAATTTTTCATCATTTAAAAAAAATGCATTTCGTTTTAATGATGTACACATTATGTAATTTAAGTTATACATTCTATGTAAAATAATATTTTTCTTTTAAAACTGTTTACAATTTTTTTGTGTCAACATAAACACTTGAGTGAAAATTTTTTACCCCTAAAAATTACAGAGGTAGTGAAATTTTAAAACCATATTCACACTTATTGCTTTAGTTGTAAAATAATGTTTCTACAGTTAATCATTTAGTTTGTAATTTTTAAAAGGTTACTGATTTCATTATGTGCTGAAATAAAATTCAGTCTTATGTGGTCGTTATCACTGTATTAAAGTAATGTTAAGTATTCTACATTGTCATTGTCGCTGACGTGTATATTATTAATGGTTCAGATTGAATGGAAAAACCAGTAGAACACTAAACAGCTTTTATTTTCCTTTGCTTTATATACATATATAAATAAAGCACTTTATTGTATTTAACATGGGGATATAGCTCAGTGGTAGAGCATTCGACTGCAGATCGAGAGGTCCCCGGTTCGAACCCGGGTGTCCCCTTATTTTTTTTTTCAAATACATTAAGGACCGTCTCTGCGCTGCATATAATTTCGGGGGATTTTTTTTCAAACAAGAATGACCCGCTGCTTGATATATTAAATCAAATAATCTGTGTTGTGCAGTCTGTGACATGATATGAAATTTCAATGTAATAATATATGTAGGATAAGTAAAAAAATTATATACTACAATTTAAAGTTCTATGTTACATGTACACAAATAAAATTTAAATAATACGGTATTACAATGTTAATGGTAAATCATACGATAAAAATGGAAAATCATTAAATACAAATTGAGATTATACAAATAAAATTCCATACAATATAAATTAAAAATTATACACCTGAATAAGAAAAAAACGTGCACGTGATTTTCAATTTTTTGGCAATTAAGATCAGGATCAGTTTGTTTTTAATCGAGATCGGCCAAATTTTGAAAATTGGCAACATTTCTAAAATTTGATCAGTTTAAGATATTTATGTACTGTATATAACTTGTACATTTATCAACATTCATTACATTTATGAGGTTATGATGAATAAATTATTTTTTTAATAGACATCCCAGGTGCTTTTCTTTCAGACAATTCTCTAACACATGACTTTATTTGTCCAAATATGTAACCTCTCTTAAATAGTTAATGTGTCCATACAGCATTAATACATGATTTCCTAATTTTTGTAGTTTGGCGACCCTTCAGTGTTCGGTAAATTTTCCAAGGTTGGTTTTACTGTCTAGTAACGTTAGGGACCTTTTAGAGAGGAGATGACGCAATGGAGCTAAGCATGACTTTCAGTATATCATCTTTATATTCATCAGAAATCATTGTTGCAGTTGTCTGGAGGCTAGGGGTAGGACCGCTTAGGTACGCAGGTAGGTTTTATGAATATCCCACATCCCCACAATAAAAAAGAAATTATTGCATGGATATACTAGATAATTAAATGTTGCACGGGTATATAAAAGCCTTTATTATGAGAAGTTTTGTAACCACGCTTTCTTTAAGCTAATGCGGCCCTGGTCGCTTTAATGGCGGTGGATGAAGGATTTGGGGGCGATGCCTACTAGATTTGAGCGCTGAAACAAATCAATTACATGTTAGGAGACAACAAACAAAGGATGAGCTATCAAATCGGCTACTGAACAAAATATCCCCAGAAACCATACCACAGAGGAGGTACGCTGTAACTTTAACACTGTGTTTTGGGTTTTACAGTGTAATTGTTAGCTCTTAAGATGATTGGATGGTTGTGGCCAGTTATGAATAAATTAATCTCCTTGAGAAGAAGAGCTTTGTTTAAAAATATAGGAATATATCTTACTTTGCTGAAAATTATGAAGTTTTATTTAAATAATAATAGTTTATGGCCTTAAGAATCGTATCAAAAATTCTAAGGTCAATCCGACTAGTAATCTGTGGACCATCCAGCCTCCATAAGCTGATTTATATTGGCTTCGTTCACGCAGTTCATGCCCCGACCCGCCCACTTCTCCGTGTGGTTGGGACAACATCAACAACCCAGGACCAAGTCCTCAGATCATATCCTGAAGGGGGCGCTGGTTGGAGGCCCGGATGTTAATGACGTATACGTGGATAATCACGTCGGATGCGATTTCAATGCAGGATTTCAATCTGCTCTAGCAGGTAAAAAAATGTATCATTGTTATTTTAAGTGAGGTTTTCTATAAAGAATAAACTACTTATATTAAAAATGTATTTGTCCGTATAGGGTTGATACATCATCAAAACCAAGGACGTCTGCCTTCCTCCTCGGATCCATTGCAAAGCCAACAGATTAAGAACTGTGTCACGTAACCCGTGTTTTCTTCAATAAAATCTGGCAAATAATTCTAGCAAGTGTTGTAACAGTTTTGCTTTTCATTATTGTGAACGGCGTGCACACATCACTAAAGTAAGGTATTTGTAAATTTAAACCGTTGTAAAGGAAGTCTTGGGACTTGTGCCTTTTTAGGCCATCAGAATCGGGCGGCCATCTTTAAACAAACGGCATATCAATTAATGATTTATCGTGTTGTGGATTAAAATTCAAATTTCACCTGCATATAATATGTAATAAATTAAACATGTGGAAAATGATCAGAAATTTATTTATTGCATATTATAGTACAGTATAACTACAAATGTATGGGCACACACTAAGAATGGTTCAGACTAAGTTATGACATACAATGAATAAATTTCTGATCTAAACCTCCCAAACTTTTTCTAAATGTTAAACTGTGCTTTCTTTAAATGTCAATACTCAGACGATCTATACTGCACTCACTCGTAATGTGTTTTTTAAATTCTATCATTGACATGTATGCATCGTATGTTGTTAAACGGTTATCGGCCTCAAATAGCTCTAGAAATTGGAATTAGTTTACTTAACATATTGTCTTTATAGAGTACATCAGCAAAATATCAAACCCAGTGTCCACCAATCTTTATTTTTGTTTGGGTTTTTTTAATACGTTTCAAACATTAGGGCCTTCTCTAATCTGCTAATTAGTTTTAGACACTTTGTTGTTAGATTGGTCTGCTGCTTGATGTGAATCAGAATAAATTGGTTGTTAGATACAGTGTATGATGCAATATGTAATATTCTAAGTATTCTTATCAGTATATTCATTTAATAACAGTGTAATGGATTTAGAAATTGAAAATTTAAATTATATGTGTTTTGTCAATTTCATTTAACAATTGAAGAAAGTTTTACTTTTCATCACTCAATATAATTTTATTCTTTGGTGGAAAAGATATGTTTCCAAGGTTGATGAAAAACAACTTGTTGATAATTTAACCTTTCTGCGATATGGTTTTCTCAAAGTCCTAACACATTTTGAATCTACATAAGAGAAAGTTAGTATGTATACAAGTAGAAGAACTTTAGAAGTAATGCTTAAAAAGATAATAAAAGGTAAAAGTATGTTTTAATTGATAAAATTTGGAAATTTGAACAGGGGGATGGGGGGGGGGGGGGTAACTTAGTCAAAAGTTTCCTTTAGTTTCCACTCAGGCAAATATTGTTTGCCATGCATTTTTTTCCCTCAGAAATTCTAAATCACTTTTGTATGTACAGATTTATTTTTCTTTAATTAAAAATACTTTATAGCGAATGAACCAAACATAAGTTTTTCGTAACTCTGAAGACACGTCATTATGTACTCTTTGCAGTTTCGTTTTCAGTCAGGATGATGCAATATAATTTAGCCTCTTAATTAATTAGTATAATAACTTTAAAACTCGCTAATCAACTTGTTATTTTATGCACCAGTGCATTCTGTTTACATGTGAATATTTCACACCTTAGTTTAATCCGGTATAGTGGTGGATCCAGATTTTCCATTCAATCAATCGTGTTTATACACTGTCTATAATAGTTACCGACCTAAATAAACGGTGGAAACAAAGTTTTAAATATATTCTAATCATAATTAGTGATTTAAGACTTATCTTTAGAGCAGTGTCAGTATCTATTCATAGTCACCGCGTATTTCATAACATGCTAGAAATATCGAACGGGAAATCAGGATATTAAACAGCTCTTCTGGAAGTATGGGGATATAGCTCAGTGGTAGAGCATTCGACTGCAGATCGAGAGGTCCCCGGTTCGAACCCGGGTGTCCCCTGAATGTTTTATTGATATTATGTCACACCGACCAAGCATTTGAATCGGAGAGCCATTGATCCGAAGCTGCACTCACTTATATTCAGGCAATATGAATGACACATCTCAATGCATTTTACGAGAAATCTCTTTATCCCTTTTCAATTTACTAATATTTGTCAATTTTTTGATTTTTAGAATTAAAATTCATTGAATCTATTGAATAAAATTTTAGAAGCTTTTTTGACGATTGAAATAATTACTGTTGAATATAGAATAATACAGTGCATGTTAGTCCCTTCTCATGATATAGTTGTCCATTGATGGAAAAGAAATCCTCAAGACTAAAGGCAGAAGAATGTACGTGTTAGGGACATGTTGTTTAATTTACGACATAATGCAACATATTTTTTGAATTTTCATCATAGAGTTTTGCTTTGTCTCCACATATATAAATAATCGTATTTTTTTTTAATTAATGATATAACCACGTGGAATATGAATAGTAAATTGAATAAACTTGTATAAATAGGTAGAGATGTAACTTATAGATTTGTATTTCGAAATATTTCTTCAGAATGCTTGAAGAGCAATCTTTTTTTAGATATTCCAGGTGCACTGAAGACAGATCTCAAATATATAACTTTATTTGCTTTAATATGTAATTACCTCAGATAATCAATAAATCTATATATGAACGTTCTAATAGAGACTTTCTTCTGACTTTTGTTGTTTGACGAAGATTTGAAAATATTCAGACACTACCTGTAAACCAGTCGGTTATCGGTATTAGTTGTCTTAATCGGTATGTTGGTTCAGGCTCTTTAAGAATTAAAGATGATGCAATCCAAGTTAAAGAGACATTGATATCCAACCAACTTTAAATTGTTACAAATGTAGTGGAAATTTGAAATATAATTATGAAATATAAATGTTCTAGAAGTAGGCTAATAAGTTGATCTAGGTTTTTTTTTCTATTCAATCATTTACATACACTGTACAAATTCTTCCTGGCCTCGATAAGCACTGACCTTTACATTTTTTTAAATATAATACTTATGTTAAATGTCAAACTGGAAAACCAGCAAAATATACAGCTCATCTAAAGGAAGCGTTAAAAGAATGCTCAAAATATGGGGATATAGCTCAGTGGTAGAGCATTCGACCGCAGATCGAGAGGTCCCCGGTTCGAACCCGGGTGTCCCCTTATATTTTACCAATAATTATCGGACCCATCACTTACAAAGGAATAAAAAAAACTAACACATGTAATTTATTTTTTTCTTAATTTCAAAAACACAATTTTTCATCATTTAAAAAAACTGCGCATTTCGTTTTAATGAATTACACACTATATTATTCGAGTTATAATTCACTAACACATTCTATGTAAAGTAATATATTTTTTTTTTAAAAACTGTTTAAATGTTCTTTTTCGTGTCAACATATACACTTGAGTGAAAATGTTTAACCTCTAAAAACTACACAGGTAATGGAATTTTAATATCATATTTACTCTTACTGTTTTAGTCGTAAAATATTGTTTCTTTATTTAATCATTAAGTTTGTAATTTTAAAAGGTTAATACTGATTTCATTATGTACTGAAATTAAATTCAGTCTTATCATGTTGTCGTTATCACTGTGTTAACGTAATGTTAAGTATTCTACACTGTGATTGTCGCTGACGTGTATATTATTAATGGTTCATATCGGAAAACCAGCTGAACATTAGACAGCTGTTATTTTCCTTTGTTTACTTATAAATAAAGCAATTTCGTGTAGTTAACATGGGGATATAGCTCAGTGGTAGAGCATTCGACTGCAGATCGAGAGGTCCCCGGTTCGAACCCGGGTGTCCCCTAATTTTTTTCTTTTCAAATACATTGGGGACCGTCTCTACACTTCATATCATTTTGGGTAATTTTTTTTTCAAACATGAGTGACCTGCTGTTAGATATATTAAATTACAATAATCTGTTTTGTGCAGTCTGTGACATGATATGACATAACCTAATACCATGATATGAAATTACAAGGTATTTAATGTAAGTAGTATAAGTAAAAAAAATTATATAATACGTATTAAAGTTCCATGTTATGTGTACACAAATAAAATTTTAAATAATACGGTATTACAGTGTTAATGGTAAATCATACGATAAAAAATGGAAAATCATTAAACACAAATTGAGTTTATAAAAATAAAATTCCATACAATATAAATTAAAAATTATACAAATGAAGAAGAAAAAACGTGCACGTTATTTTCATTTTTTTGGCAATTTGGATCAGGATCAGTTTGTTTTAAATCGAGATCGGCCAAATTTTGAAAATTAGCAATATTTCTAAAATTTCGTCAATTTGATTCAATTTTTAAAAAAAATGATTCAGTGTCTTATATTTCTTTAAATGTTATCCATAAGTTTGAAAGATATGAACAAAAGATTTTTTTTTAATTTTCATAAATCACTTTTATCAAAACATGCATTAAAACGTCTAATTGACATTATTTTTGACAAGATTTATTAGCTATCAATATAATGCATTTATTGACACCAAATTTTAAACTCTACAGTGTGTTACTTGCAACAACAATAATAATTTTTCAATTTTTTCATTAAAAAAGTACCAAAAATTTCGTGTAAAACAGTTAAGGGCATATATCTTTCTTTGATCGACGAAATACTAGTAATGTTTCAGAAATGATACCTTAACGATCCCTAAATAAAGGTTTAGTGTAGCATTCCACCTTAAGGTGGCACGGTACACCTCCATATTGTGCCACACTTCCTATAGAAATAAACAATAAGAGTTAATAGAATCGAGGTGGGGCTATGATAAGAGTATAAAGTATTTAGATTATAAGGAACGTCCATCAAAAATATTAAAGATTTGAAATGCTGTTTGCCATTTCAGTTTATTTTAATTTATCAATGTTTTAATTTCAATAAAAGTTGAAAAAAAAAACTTATGATGTTTTCATTACAGTGATTACTGTATTATAGAACAATATATTGCGTGATGTTCATATATAGTAATTTAGGTGTACATTATATAAAGGGAATTAGACATTTTCAAAACTACACGTACATGTAGTTGTTGGAGAAATCTTGTAGGTCAGTTGTAGATATTTATGTACTGTATGTAACTTATAGATTTGTATATAAATTTTTTTAAATATTTATCAGCATTCATTACATGTATGAGGTTATGATGAATGAATTATTATTTTTTAATAGACATCCAAGGTGCGTTTCTTTCAGACAACTCTCTAACACCTGAGTTTATTTGTCTAAATAGGTAACCTCTCTTAAATAATTAATGTGTCAATATAACATTTATACCTGATTTCTTTTTCTTTTTTTTCTTGTAGTTTTGCGACCTTTCAGTGTTCGGTAAACTTTCCAAGGTTGGTTTTACTGCCTGGTAACGTTAAGGGCCTTTTAAAGAAGAGATGATGCAATGGAGCTAATCATGACTTTCAATCTATCATCTTTATATTCATCAGAAATCATTTTTGTTTGCTTGACAAAATGTACACAAAAATGAATTTGGAAACATGTACATGTAAAATTTACACTCCTTTGTTAATTGGACTTAAAAACGAAAGTGGTGGAAAATTCTTATAGCTGTATGCTAATAATAACCCAGCTTTTTTTCATACGTGATCATTTTTATGTGTATACTGTAGTTTTAAAATGCTATTAAGCTGTGGCCTTGAATTTACTTTGATTAAAATTCTAAATTTAACTAATGTCTTTAAATAGTGAAATTGATTTTGTGTCACCTGTCCTTTAAGTAAGATATGTAACAGTTTACACAAAGACAGCAATATGAAACTCTCAATAAGGGGATATAGCTCAGTGGTAGAGCATTCGACTGCAGATCGAGAGGTCCCCGGTTCGAACCCGGGTGTCCCCTATCTTTTTTTTCTATCTCGCATACATTTCGAACATTGAGTACCTTTTATTCACTGCACATCAATTTTGGATACTTTTTTCATGTTGAATTGACCAGTTATTTGCTAAATTAAGAATAAACTGCTACAAGTATACAGTCTATATGACTTTATAAAACATAAAAACATCTTCTATCAAGTAAAAATAACTTTATAAAATGATAATATTTCTCCCAAAATATCAGTAAAAATATCATTCTTTTTTAAAAATCATAGTTTCCTTTAATAAGAATGATACAATCAAAGTTAGCTTGATAATATTATTATAGCTTTACTTTCTGATCAAACTCGCAAAAGATTTTCTGTTTCAAAACACGTTTTTGTGTTTTTAATTTATCTAGGAATATGAATGACCTGTGAAAACCAAATAACATACTACGGATTTCGGGTTTAATGGTGGATCTTGGTTTTTTCATTGAAACGTTCATTTGTAGATGAAATATACAACGTAATGTGGAATTGTTACTGTCTTCAGTTTGAGCTGAATTTAGTGAAATCATTCTGAGATAAATCAGCCGTGTCTTCAGAGTAATGTTTAGGACAGTGTGATTGCCTATAAATAGTATATTATAGTCGCTATATATTCTTATCGAACGGGAAAAGGTGACATGTTAACAGCTGTTGCTTTAAAAAGGGGATAAATCTCATTGGTAGAGCATCCGATTGAGATCGAGGGTCCACAGTTCAAGCCCGGATATCCCCTAATACATGTATTTTTGTCTCAGTTACAATGAAATATTTTTATTCAATTAGTTTCTAAAGCACAATCCTTCATAATTTAAAAAAAATCTCCGTTTAAAAGAAGTACAATGACGTAATTCAAGTCATATTTTACTTACATGGTGTGTAAACTAATATACTTCTAATAAAACTGTTTAAAACATTTTCTGTGTCACTCATGATTTACAAATAAGTGATATATCTTTACCTGTATAATTACACAGGTATTAAAATTTCGAATAAAATTCAGACGTAGTGCTTTCGAGTCTAGCTACTTATTTTAAATTTGTAAATCAATGTTTTTCTATTTAATTATTGCGTTTGTAATTTAAAAAAAAGGTTACTGATTTCATTATGTGCTGGGATTAAGTTCATTCTTATCATAATGTTACTATCAACGATTTATTTAAAGTAATATTCAGGACAGAATCATTGTCGCTGACGTGTATATTATTAACTGGTCATATCAAATAGAAAAAACCCAGTGGAACAGCTGTTATAATCCTATGCTTACTAAAAGAAAGAATTTTTAAATATTGCATATGGGGATATACATGTAGCTCAGTGGTAGAGCATTTCACTGCAGATCAAGAGGTCCCCGGTTCGAACCCGGGTGTCCCCTAGTATTTTTTAATGTAATTTAATTAAGTCAGGTGCCTACACTTCACTTACACATAATATAATTTACATGTATTTCTCTAGTAAAAAATGGTTAAAAAAAATTTTTTTTGTGTCAAGATATACACGAGTACAAAGTGTTAACATCTGAAAATTGTAATACTGATATTTTAAAATCAAAATTTAACGTATTGATTTCGAGCCATATATCGATATTTTGTTTGTAATATTAAAAAGATTATTGATTTCGTTATTTGCTGGGACTTACTATTTTTCTTATCATGTTGTTATTATCAGATATAAGTACATTGTCATACTCGCTGACGTGTATATTATTACTGGTGTATATCGAATGGGAAAACCTCCAGAGAACTTAACAACTGTTACGTCTAAAGCCAACTTTAAAACAAAAGCATTTTTATTTATTAGACATGGGGATATAGCTCAGTGGTAGAGCATTCGACTGCAGATCGAGAGGTCCACGGTTCGAACCCGGGTGTCCCCTTATATTTTTCTTTTCAAATACATTTGGAACCTTCTCCATACTGCATACTTATTTAGAGTATTTATTTTTTCAAACTGGAGTAACTTACTGTTTGATATTTTAAACGAAAATAATCTGTTGTTTGTGGTCTATGACATGATATGTATAACATCATACCATATGACATTCCAAGGTAAAACATCTATATGATAAAGATAACAAATTATACAATACAAATCAAAGTTATGTTATACAAATAAAATTTAAATTATATATTTAATAGAAATAAATCAAATATTACAAATGGAATATCATTTGAAACATTGAAAATTATACATTTATATAGAAGGGGAAAACAAGAAATTATTTAAATAGCTGTTACTTCATGGGCTACCTTAAAAGAAAGCATTTGATCGCTTGAAACATGGGGATATAGCTCAGTGGTAGAGCATTCGACTGCAGATCGAGAGGTCCCCGGTTCGAACCCGGGTATCCCCTAGTAATTTTTTTATTTAGAAATCGGTCACATGGACCCATACAGTGGGATTTGAGGTGGTATGGGACACCTCCATATTGTGACGGACTTCCTTACGAAATGAACAAAAAAATCAAGTATAAATTATTTTATTTTCTTTACTGAAATTGTTATGAGTTCCCGATGGGCCTTTTATTATTGTAACCTATCCTGAAAATTTTAAAACATATTTTTTGGCCAAATATTGTAAAATCTGAAAATTCTAAGCAGGTGAAAGTATTAATATTACAATTTATCTTTATCCACATTAATATCGACATGTGTCCCATACCACCTTAAAGCGTGGACTTTCTGTTCAATTTGAATTTTAATTCTGGGATATAAATACCATCTAACCAAGGGAAAGAGAATTCTTTTCCATGGTCTTTGTCTTTAAACGCTAATCAGAAAAATCAGTTAGATAGAAAGGGTTGCAGAGCATTGTTTTTGCAAACATTAAATATTTCCTTTCTAAATTACGTTCATTTAACTCGATCAGCCTGTGCATAGGTTAAATCTGACAAAAATTACAATCTTCAAAAAAAAGTAATTAAAGATTTGAAATGCTGTTTGCCATAATTCATCCATGTTTTTATTTCAAAATCAGTTGAATGAAACTAGTGTTGCTTTTGTTACACTAACAGTTATTACTGTATTATAGAGCAATACATTGCGTGTTGTTCATATATAGTAATTTAGGTGTACATTAATTGAAGGGAAATAGAAATCTTCAAAACTACAATTACATGTAGCTGGAGAAAACTTGTAGGTCAATTTAGATACCCATGCAATGTATATAACTTAGAGATTTGCAAATTATAAAAAATATTTATTACTTTTTATCATGATGGTACGATGAATAAATAATTGTTTTTTAAAAAGGCATTCCAGGTGCACTTCTTTCAGACAATTCTCTAAAACATTATTTTATTTGTTTTAATATGTAATCTTCATTAAATAATTAAATGTTGTAGTTTGGCGACAATTCAGTGTTCAATAATTTTTTCCAAGGTTGATTTTAATGTCTGATAACGATAAGGGCCTTTTAAGTATAGATGATGCCATGGAGCTAAGCATCGCTTTCAACCTATTACCTTTATATTCATCAGAAATCATTTTTGTTTGCTAGCCAAAATGTAGATAAAAGAGAATTTGGAAACATGTACATGTTAAAATGTGAAAAGGACTTAAAAACGAAAGTGGGGTAATTCTTTTAGCTGTATACTAATAATAACCCAGCTTTTTTTCATACGACCATTTCTAAGTATAGACCGTAGTTTTAAAATGTTATTAAGTTCTGGAAGCCGTGGCCTTGAGTTTACCTCGATTATAATTCTTAATTTTACCAATGTCTTTAGAAAGTGAAATTGTCTTTTAGTTTCAAACTGGAAAACAAGTAAAATATGTAACAGTATACTTAAAGAAGCACTGTTCATAACTACCATAAGGGTATATAGCTCAGTGGTAGAGCATTCGACTGCAGATCGAGAGGTCCCCGGTTCGAACCCGGGTGTCCCCTAATTTTTTCTTGTTTAATACATTTCGCAAATCACAAAGTCAATAAAAAATAAAATTCAGTGACTAAAAATCATAATTTATCAAAAGCTGGATTTCATAGCCAACAAAGAAAAAATGAGATAGATAACAAGAGAAATGATATCACAGAACCGGATGTCGCAGATCCGGTAGTAGAGACCGGTGGAACGGCACATCGTCCCGGATATGGACCAACACAGGAAGCGTATGCTAGCACATGCGTAATGTAGTTTTGTTCATGAGTTCCTACAAACAAATGGGACATCGGACCTGAAGCATAAACCGGAACATCCTCACCAGCATGTGTCTCAGAACCCAGGGGAACAACTCCTGACTGTCGGAAAGTGAAGGCCGCTAGAACAGAATAGATGTGGTCAACATTTATCCATCTTCTATAAACTATTTCAGGACATTTTTACATAAAATTCCTCACAATAGTATAGTTTGTAAACTGTAAGCTTGTTCAACAAATGTTGCAATCGTTGTTTTGCTATTCATTAAGTTTAATGGCTAATAAGAAAAGTTCTCAGAAGTTGTTATAACGGAGCTTCTTTTGTTGATTCTTTTAAGATTGACACGTTAATTTAAAAAAAATAACGTGAGTTTTGTAACTGAAAATTGGTGATGCAAAATACATAGTAATTCTGCGCTTGTCCTTGCGGTCACAACCTATCAAAATTATCTGCATAGTAGTACATGTACTTACTGGTATCTATACCCGTAAGATTCCTTCTTTGTTGTGGTCCGTTACCATAGGTCAAGGTCGTGTAAGGCATATCGTCCTCTCCAATCTCCGTGTCAACGACCCCTATCAGATCAAAAGTCATCTGGTATTAAAGCACGTAAAAGTCCTAAAAATCAGCACGAGAGAATTGAATCTTTTTAACAAACCTAAAATGTCATTTCCCCGGCTAGGGTATCCAGCCATCATGAAGGCGTGGGAATGATCAGCTGTTACTACTATCAACGTGTCGTCATCATTCGTAATTTCCTTAGCAACCTGAACCGCTTTGTCAAACATAACGGTTTCCGACAAAGCGACGGCTGCCTGAGAGGCGTGGTGACCGTGGTCTATCCGACCCCCTTCACGAAACAAAAAAAAGGCATAAGGCTATATTCCGATTCAAGAATATTGTATAACAAGTAAAAGAATCCCATATGTGTAGACAGAATTGAAAAAAAGTTCCTGAAAATGTCATTCACTTCTTTTTATTTACAAAAGTCACTTCAATTTACCTTCCACTAATAGGAAGAAGCCTTTGTCGTTTCTTCCGAGGATTTCTATGGCTTTCTGCGTCATTTCCGCCAGTGATGGTTCCCCGTTAGGACCTGTGTCACGTTGATACTCGTATTGCATGTGTGAAGATTCAAATAAACCTGAAAATACACAAAATACACAACCTCAATCACTGATCTTTTTTATTCGGTTGTATATTTTTTGGTTGGTTGTTTTTTATATCCTCTAGAAAGGGGTGTTTTAAAATTGTGGGTTTTTTTTTGGGGGGGGGGGGGGGGGGGGATTAAACATTTAAAGATTATGTCAAATGAATTTAAAGAAAGTAAAATATCTTTATTACATTACCTAGAACGTAGTCTGTGGTCTGTGGATTAATAGCATTAAATCCTTCGTTATTCCACACGTAACTATGGGAAACGTTTTCTTCTTGTTTCCGCCTCAGCCATTCCTTTAATCAAAAGGAACACAATACGTCATAAAACAATTGGAGACGCCGGACAGCGTGAAAGACATTGAACGTTCTTATAATTAATATGGATATAGCCACCAAAGCAAGAATGAGTCATTAACTGGTACATAAATGATTCAGTAAATTTTCATTTTCTTTAAGATTTGGTGAAAGTTTTATTACATCGACGAGGTCCAAGTCCCATCTTTGATAGGATGAGGTCCTGTTCAGCTCTGGATCTGTTTTGTTCATTGACAAGAAAAACCTGCGACCGCCACCCATTAAAACCTGCAAGATTATAGTCAGGCATAAGATATGACATAATCTGTAAAATTACACGACCCCAACAAAGTACGGTAAAGATAGAGCAAGTCAAATATCAAAGATATCGCATAGGTCATTCGAAATTTTTATGTAAATACATAACAATTTGTTCCAACATGAAGTTGTCAATATCCAGGAAATCTATGGGAAAGTTTTGGAGGCGATTCAGTTTTTTCATGATTTATATTGAATTCATATATGCATATAAAAACGTAGATGTTAGGATAAATACAACAAGGAGGAAATATATTACTAAGAAAAAGCCGGTGCAAATACCTTAAATATATTTTTGAGTACCTGTATGCTCAAAAGTATGTCGAAACTTTTCATGACAACAATTACATTTGCGGTTTTATGGTTACTGAAGAGTATAGTTAAGACAAAATGAGTTTATTCCAATAAATAGCCCAGAGGGCACGGAATATATGTTGCATATAAATTTGGAAAAGAAATGCAAGACATCGCACCTCTTTTCAAAAAATGAAATATTTTTTTTGTTTTCATTAAAATATATACTAGCGTTAAAATAATCGGTTATCTGCAAAGGTATGGTTTGATGTTCAAGACTTCTTTGCAGCTATCTTTAACTTCATATTCATCAATCTCACTTTTAATTTTTTTTAAAAATTCAAATGGGTATTACATGTGTCTTGCCAGTTTCAGAGAGAATGAACAGTATTACACAAACATTGAACCACGGTGGCAGACCAAACCAAATATTACTCGAACGTCTTCAGTTGATGTCTTCAATAACACATTTACAATTCGTTATTGTACAATACCAAAGAATGTGTTCAGTCACTGCTTTACATAACGTTTTCACGGTTCATTATCGTATACTACCAAATCATGTGTCATACTATTATCGTTTTACTAACAGCGTGCCAGTTTGCTTGTCGGGCCGTGCTAATATTATTATATTCCTCACCGATTGGTTGTTCGATTTCATTGATGTGAATGCTAATTTGCATATCAAACACAGAACCCAGAAACGCACTGACCAATGACATTACATGTACATGATGTTTTGGTAGTGAATATCAACACGTGGACAGTCCAAAGACTGTTGTTTGTTAAATTTATTTCTTTACGTTTTTAACTTCTGTAATATCCAAAGCCTATTGTTTGTAAAATATATTTATTAACGTTTTTAACTTCGTTAATATCTGATAGTTTTCGTAATATTTGGTTTACTTCAAGACAGGTTATTTCATGCAAGAGCGCTTCCGCTCCTAATATAAATAGATTTACCGGGGAGTATTCGATTAAATGCGACGCTCGTTAAAAAAGTAGAAACGGTGGAGGACGTTTATTTCATTTGAATACATTGTTCATCTGGCCATTTCTGGTGTTTTGTTACCGATATGAAAATGGATGAAACAGTATGTGACTGTTAGTACCATGTGCAGAAGATCCCGTCAAGGAGGTCCGAGTAAAATGGTTTAGGCATACTACTATAATTAACAAACAACAAGCTTTGGACTGTCCACCTGTTGTTATTCACTACCCAAAAAATTATGTAATGTCATTGGTCAGTGCGTTTCTGGGTTCTGTGTTTGATATGCAAATTAGAATTAACTTCAATGAAATCGAACAACCAATCGATGAGTAATATAAAAATCAGCGTACAAAATTTTAACACGGCCCGACAAGCAAACTGGCACGCTGTTAGTAAAACGATAATAAGAACCATTACTCAGCCGACCCTTACGTCTATATCGGAGTTGTTCATGACGAGTTGGTAGGCGATGTCCGTACACTGGGGTTCCACCCCTTCCATGTTGGACAGACCCTCCCAGCCCCGACTCGCTGAGTGAGAGTACGCAGCTCCCGGGGTGGCGTGGGTCAGGCGGGCCGTCGTCACAACGCCAACCGATTTACCTACAAATCAGATCAAGCACAAAATGACTCGTAAGATCACATGACAACTTATTGTATATATCTTTGGCTTTGTATATATGATACAGTTTATTAACTCCATATTTTTTTGGGGAAATTACAATTTTAATGTTTTGGTTCTGATGTAAAACTCTCACGTGTTAAGATTTGGGTAACGAGGCGAAACCAGTTCAATGTCGTTTTTGACAGCCAAATGGTGCGTTGTAGAAAGAAAAAGAGTTCATGTCTCATAAAAAAGACTGGCACTGCGATATGATAATGACAATTATGATGATAGCTTGATAAACATATTAGCAAAATTGTCAAGTTTCCTTTTTCACACTAGTTATTAGACTGACAGTTGAAATTTTGAAGAAAAAATCATGAACCTGTATTTATTATGCCATGTTATGTTGTCTCGGGTGTCGAGTTTCCAGTGCGCATATTTCCGGTTAATAGCCTACGTATTGTCGAATAGACCTCACACTGTAACATTTAGTGGTACTTGTCCATAATATGTAAACCCTTACACTAAATACCGTCCGACGCATGGCATGACATTTTAAGCAGAAACCACGAATCTTGCAACTATGACCCAAAGGTTAAAATCAAAGATAAGTGCACAGTAATGCTTTACAATTGATAAAGATCATAGAAATATTAAGTCAGCAAATGAATTTTTATGTCAGAAAAAATTCTAACACACTGTTTATCATCTGTTGCAACCCAAATGACCTTTAGCATAATTGTTTATTATGAAGCATGTATGAATTAATCTAAGAAGGAAGTTGTATCTAAAGGACACACGCTTCAAAGATTCATAATTGATGCATGTATATATTGATACGTTTCTTTTCAGTCAGTCGTAAATAGAATATTTTTTTGTTTCCTTCACACAAGTACATGACCATAGTGAGCACAAAACGCCGACTTCAAGTCGATAACGGAACAATTTGAAGAACAAGTAATAACCTCATATTATGATTGTAAAGAACAATCGCTTGTTTTATTTGAATATCATTTTATTTTCTATGAAATCAACGCTATTGAATAAAAACATATCAGTATCGAGTCGAACACAACAGTGATAATGCACTCAAGTTACAGTAACGTTATAATTTCAATAAATACTCTTGGCAGTATCTTTAATGACTTTGAGATCTCATTGAAGCAGTATGACCTGTTTTAGTTGAAAAATTTATACTCCAGTTAACTTTTTGTGCGCTTTACGACATTTTTGAAAATGACAATCAAGTCTTGTAGTTCACTGATAACCATAAAGCCTCAAGATCATCAGTTTTCTAAGACATCACGCACCTTTTTGTTTAGACATCCGTAGGATGGAGTCTACCTCCGCTCCAATCGAGGAGGAACAGTTTTTGTAAGTTGCCGTGTCGTCCAACCCCAGTACCCCGGATTGAGCCTTCACCCCACAGAGGAAGGCCGTGGCTGTCCCTGCCGAGTCGGGCACCTGCTCGTCCACACTGTAAGTCTGTAAATTTATAAGAATTATCCTTTTTAAAATACCCTTATTAACGTCCATATCTGTATTATCACTTGATTTTAATACACTACATGCACTTAAATCCATTAAACCCAAATCAAATTTAATTGATTTTTAATCTAGTTTAATTTTATTAACCTTAAACCCAAAGAATAGATTTAATTATTCAAAGATGCATGTAATGAATGTGTTTTATATTCTGTTGATTCTCCTATGGATTCTCACAGTCGTTCTACCTTGACGAGCCCTATCTCTGGGAATTCTTCAAACGCCAGTTTTGCCTCCTCCCCTGTTTTGTTCTGTTGCTGCCCCTTATAGATCCGCGCCGCGGTGACTGTCGAGATCCCCATTCCATCCCCCAGGAACAAAATGACATTTTTAGCGATATTCGTGTTCCATTGTTTCTGTAGAACTCTTTTCAGGTTTTCCTGGGCCATGGAGTTCCAAAACTCTGCATCTAAACATAACAATCAATTTTGACCCAACAAAGTATACTGTGGAATCATTTAATTTCGTGGTAGTTTAATTTTCGTGGAATTCGTGGGTATCTCTTATCCACGAATTAACATCCTCCACGAATTAATAAATTAGGGTTATAAAGTCATATTTCCTTTAGTAGGTATTAAAAAATACACGAAATTGCGTCCCAACGAACCTATAAAATTTCAGCAATCCACGAAAATTGGCCCCCACTAATTTTAATGATTCCACAGTATGTAGTCAATAATTTAACTATTTAAAGATATTTATTAAATTTAAACATAGGTATCCAGTTGGCGGTTCTGTATATAACACCCATAAATGTTCTTATACTTCGACTTATTTGTGCACGTAAGATGACTGTTATTTCCTCGTTTTCTGTTACACTATTATGAACTTGACTGCATAATGATAACGATAAGGACAAGTACGCCGATACTAAGTGACTTGTTGTCCGAGATTTGTGTTCTCATCACCGTCCAGTTGTTTCCTAATTATCATTATTTATGATTATGTAGATATCATTTACTTATTCACTTTCTGCGCATTTTTTGTAAACAGATTGCAAATTGGAAGAATGATTACCTGGTTTCGCGGTTGCAATAAGACATAATCCAAGAAATAAGACCTGAAGAAAAGAAAATTAAACACCAGATTAAGTGGGTACTATTGGAATAAAGGTTAGATTAGACTAAAACATTACATTAAAAGACATTGAACATCTCCGATTCTGCTTCTCTTATAATTGTCGCATTCCGAATCAGAAAAAATACTCATTCCTTTGCTTTACCTCCCTATAAAATATTGTCAGCAAATGTCGCTAAAAACTGTTGGATTGAGAATTATGATAAATAATCATATTTGTTTGAAATGTTCGACATCCCTTGAAACCGCTGTCCATATTTTGTTTGCAATGCAAATTTTTTTTTTGTCTCGGAATTTGAAGTTTTATGATGATTCTAACCGTAAACCACTTCATGTATTTATATAGTTTCCTCACACAGAATTTATTGCTTATGATCGGACCGTCAATCTCGTCCTTCTTGCTGGTAGATCACAAATTATTCGGCTGTTTATTGACCAGGGTGATAGATCTCATGTTTAACGACCCTCTACCTACTTCATAGACCCACCTGAGCTGATTAACACAGCTGAGTAAGAAGTAATCAAATTAAAATGAAAAACAGTAACAAAATCTTGGTTGTAGTCAATTGTCAGCATAATACGTTTTAATTTCTCAATTCGGTTATGGCCGAACAACTTTTTTGGAGTTGATTTTAATCAACTCTCCTATGCAGTTACTCTGGCAAACCGAAAGTGAAACAGTGTTTGGACCTAAGCACAAATGATCACCGCTGACAAGACTTAGTTCATGAAAATAATAGAAAAATTCAAAGTAATGAATGCTGAAGCATTGTTTTTCAAGGAAACTTATCTATAAACACTTTGAAAATAGTCAGATTTTATATAATACGAACAACTAAGATATTTTTATAGTCTCGTGTATTCCTACGCCAGAGTTTAATATAGCCTCGTTCAACCAAACGCTCGACTGTCTCCGTAAAACTCCGACAAGCAGAAAGGCTCTCTTGCTTGTCGGAGATTAACGGAGATATAGGTTTCTCGAAATTCTTGTCGGAAAAGTCTAAAATTCATTAAAAAAAGTGCGTAATTCAAACACAGACTAGAAACTAATTGCCATGAAAGATAAGAATGATAATCGATAAAATCAACTCCCGTCAGTACTTCAATTCTTTGATTATGAGCAAGCCATCATCAATTCTTAAGATTTTTTCTTAACGATACACGACTAATTTTTTTTTTTTACAGAATGCAATGCGCATTCCTTTTTTCTCTTTACCACGAAGTAAATTTATATATTAAAGTTCAAGTGAATCAAAATGTTTCATATCGTCAACTAAAGTTTCAAAGAATATCGATATCAACAATTTTTTTATTTTAAATTCTTAGAGAAAAATAGCGTCAATAAAAGAAGCTTAAAACAGATGAGATGGCCATGCCCTTTTGAGACTATTAAAACATTCCGGAAAATGTCCAGTATGGGTAACTTACAGTTATTAAATAAATAATTATTACATAGCAACTTATATCAAGTTGATATGATGTGTAATTTTTCACCACCTAGCCTCATGAACAGCGAAATATGTTACCCGGTGTCAACAAATGCTCATGTTTACGTTAAGAACATGTCAAAATACAGGACGGCTCTTTTGATAATGTATTGCATGTTATGTTATACTTATTCTTTTGTCTGATTCAAACATTTCCAAAAGTTCAAATAACCTAGAATCATAAATGAATCGCGTGATTCTGTTTTGGTCCTCAGAGATTGTAGCTTGCAATTGAATTCACAGGCACAAGAGGTTATATGTTTTTCTGATACTAAAAACATATACCTTCTGCCTAATAATACACAAGGTGTATCATTTGGTAGAGAGTATATATTTTTAGTATGAAAAAATATTTATTGCCAGGCGCCTATGTTTGAATTGATCTAAATTCTTGATGCTAGTATATTACCGTAAACTGGTATACACAAAAGCTTTACCTATAGAAACCGCAAGGGAGGTTTATTTCGTAAATCAAGATTCGGTAACTGTCATTTGAATTGACAATCGAAGGAGAATGTAAATCGTTAAGTTGTAAGGTTCTAATGAAAAAAATAAGTAAAACAAAAATTATTTTCATTTCAACAAATCGGCCATAAATAATAACAGGGAATACATTAAGCGATTGCATTTCACGTCTCCTAGGCCTCGGTGACATTTCCATAATTAACTCGGATGACTTATGAATCTTTATAATGAACGTTTAGGGATGCATTTCTTTGATGTCGAAGCATTATGATGTGCGAAGGTTGTCATCAATTAACATTCTACGGGGCTTTCTTTTCCTTTATTGTTCTCGCTTACAAATTGTCTTAATAAATTTCTGGAATTATTGCAATAGGAATACGGAACACGATAATCAACTAATTATACTCAAAGGTAAAATTGATACAATATGAAATATGTCAAATAAAGTAATATTTAATACAAGAAAAAATTGAAATAGTTGACTTACCTTTAAATTGTTCATGTTAACAGCGGCCTCCGCAATAAACAGGTACTTGAAGCCTCCTCTTGGGTAAGTATACCCACAAACCCCTCTTCACCCGGATATCTGCCTGTGTCACAAGCCTACCCATAAGTGACGCGCCCGAAATCACTCGGCGCTTCTACAGATAGAGGGTTTGCTGCAAGGCCCAGAGTTCAGTGTTTGGACGTATGAGGGAGAGACAAAAAGAAAAGTCTGAGCCCCGATTCACATTAATTACAGGTGATTGATAGGCCAAAGGTGTCATCTTCTCTCAAGTTTTATATTCCCAGCGAGAATAATATAACGTCTGTAGCTCCGCCCCGAGAATCTAATATTCAAATTAAATGACAGGGTTAAATGTTTTCTGTGTTATGATGCAGCATTTCATTTTCCGATGATAAGTAATGTGTGATTTCTCTCTGTATGGTTCTAGGTTGACAGATGGTGCTTGGGGTGACCGATTTCAAATCTTACCTACTGGATCATACATGTACATGCACGCATTTTGCGCATTTTCTATAACAATTTTCCTTTAAAATTATGAAAATATGTCAGTTTTGTTCTAAGAAAAATTCACCTTTATATAAACTTACACCAACATTTCTTCATTTTTTTAAAACCAACACGACACTTTGAAAATCTCGGAAAAGTATTTTTGCCGCGTAAGACCATTGCACAATATACAAAAATTTCTGGTTTCGATGCGACCACAGTTCCTTGGTTTGTTTAAAAATAATTTTGATATATTTTTAAATAAAAAAAAAGGATATTTTGCATTGCATAAATTTTTCAAAATTAGTAGAATTTAAAGCTATTATTACCTATTAATGACATTTTTATCAAATATTTACGGTTTTTAAACTAATAATAATATTTAATAGTTTTATCTGTCATAGTTTTAATATTTCTTTGATTTTCGACGGAAAACTTGGTATACGTTTGCTGTTTAATTTCTTTTGTTAGCATACATGAGTACATCGAAATTCATCCAAATGTCGTCAGCATCTTAAGTCCTTTTGTTATTAAAGCCGAAAAACAAGAGCAAGCATTTGATTGGCTTAGAGATTGATTCCAAGTCGTCGTTGAAAGCGAATCTAATAAACTGCTGGTTTGACAAAAAAGACGTAAGTTTTATTTGGAATAATTCTCTTTGCCATTCAGTTAATGTGTCAGCACAATGGAAACAGCGAGTAACCTTTTCTATTTATCTTCGCTAAGTTTGGACAAAAGAAACTGTGAAATTTGCATAATCACATGTAAATATTATATGTAAATCTTTAACATGGAAGGCGGAAGTGACTACTGGCTGTATCCGACTCGTGTGTAACATGCTGTTTGTTGTTTCATGTAATTTGTCCACCATCGTTGAGACTCGCCCAATATATGGAATACAACATTCCTTGTTTTTTTGTTGTTTTTTTTTTTGGAATTGCATTTTGGATGGACCTTCGGGAATTATCTGCTTCTGAATCCTTATGTCACATAGGGCGCCCACGAAGACCATTTACCAAAAGAACCTTAGTGGGCTTTTTATATTGTTTATCTGTTGTTTGCTCATTTTCAGTAATTTGATAAGCTTTGTTCTGGTGTTATTTTTTGTCATCATCGCTGTGCGCCAAAACTCCTCTTGGATATTGGTGCAATATCTATCTTACTAGAAAGAACGGGGACAAATAAGTCATAAAAATGTCATCACTATGTTTATATTGAAGCCAAATATAGACATCAAACTTAGTAAAATAAAACATAAGCAAGGGATTGACATTAGAATACAAAATGGTTTTGGTGAAAGATAAGACGATTGGTTTAAAGGACTTGATGGACGTGGTCATTTTTAGACTTTATCTTCTTTAGACGAAATTTAAATCTAAAAGATTTTGATTTTTTCTTTACTTAATATTTTAGGGTCAAAAATATCATTTTAAAATTTCAAGGTAATTCTGATGGTCAAGTCGTTGATCACCCAGCTCCTAAAGCTTATAAGTCTATTTTACAACAACAACAACAAAATCCCTTAATTTTACAAAGATGAGTTCATTTTCTTTTCTTTTTTGTGCGTTAAATATGCATAAATAGCATGCATTTTTTTAAAACTTTCTCGCTGTGCAAGTCAGTATACAACCAACACCATCATGGAATGCTGTTTGAACTCGTGTCAGTGTGAAAAAGGAAAATCGTTCTTGTCATCTTGATCTTGTCAGTTTCATTAAAGGTTATTTTAACTGCTTTTTAGATAGACCCGATCTCAACGTAGCGCGCGAGTTTTCTTTAAATGCGGTCATTCAGCCGTGATTTCCTGTCACGCTTGCTCATTGCTGTCCCTCTTCTGGGGATGTTCGCTGTCGCTGCCATCATGTTTTGGACGTTCTACACAACTAACCATAGTGAAGGGTGTAGCGAACATTCCGACCTCTAGGAAACTCCTGTGAGAAATCTACTCCGTTTTATAACAACAGGATGCTCACAAATTTGTTTGGTGACATTTTTATTTATCTTTTAACAGTGTCAGATTGTAAATCAAAACAAGACAATTGTAGATCGTAAACTTTAAAATCACTGACGCCATAAACCTTGATTCATTGGTTTGAACATAATATACATGCGTATGTTGTAAGTTTTCAGGTCCCCCAAAACGAGCCATTTTTAACACAGAAGGAAAATAACAAGTCTATTTACATGCTAAGTTACAAGGAAATGGTAATAAAGGGAAAAACTCTAACATCTAACTTCAACGTTAATACTGTTTGATCAACAACACAAATAATATATCACTTGCAGGTTCTTGGATTTCGTCGTAGTAGAATCTAGAATATAAATGTTTCTCGTGTATCAGGAACTGAAATATACAATTAATATGTAAATGTGTTATTTGTCTGGCTGATCAATGAGAGAAAAAAGGTAATCATAAATCGAAGATATTTCTGTTACTTAGAATTTCATTCATAAATACTAAGAAATTAAAGTAAAACTGATTTCGTGAAAATTCGTGGATTGACTACCTTGTATTTTTGTTGGTACATGCATGCTTTATCTATAATTGCTAAATGCTACATTACACGTAGGTGACACCTTTGACTCACCTGCTGCAATAGGTGTGGCAGTTTTGGTTAGGGGTTAGGTACACACAGGCGGAACAGAGTGAGCTTTGTATAAAGGGGCGGATCATGGGAGCCGGTTCACCTAAATACAGGAAGGACAATATTTCACCGAAAAGTGAAAATCAAGTGTGTTATGTGTACTTAATCAAACACTTCGTCGTCATTATTGTTTTTACCCCTCTAACCCTGATGCATACATTCTTTTTTTTTTTACTTTGAGAAATTTATATCGCTAAAAATGTAATAATTGAATTCGACTACTGAATAAAAGTCGCCTTTGCCGACTTTAATTCATAAAAGGGAATTAGTTTCAATACAAAATTAATTACAAATATTGTCAACTGTGGATTACGTTCTTTTTAATTTCAATTCACAAAATTTTTTTTTTCTCTTTTTATTGTTTACAATGTTTCAGAAATTCAACCAAAACTTTCCGTACACACGAGGTCCTCATCGATTAAATACTTACAGAATATGGAGTCTTTTCCTTTCACTCCACAGAAAAGTTCAGGAGAGTAGTTCAAAGCTCGATCTAGAAAAAAAAATGACAAAGTTGACCTTACTGTGACCTTGAAGAAGTAATCTAAATTTACATGCGGATTGAATGATAATTCATGCCATGTAAAAATATATGCATACTTAATTTGTCTGATGGGTCACCAACACCTGCAAAAAGAAGAGAATAATATTACACACTCATAGCATGTAATCAACAGGCTAATCTCACTTCTGTGATTTTGTTTGAACTGTTTAAGATTGAGGAACATGATGTATTTAAAGTCTTAATTAGCTGGTGTCTTGTAGATCGGGTACACCTACTGTTATCGTATCTGGCACAGTAAAGGTCCGAGCACTCCCGATAGAGGCCGGGGTCACTGCTGCATATGTTACACAGAATGCCGTTCATTGCATTGATGGAGTAATAGTCTACACCTGAAACAGCAGTAAATCATCGATAGAAAACAACCTAGGGATGTGAGGCGACAAATCAGACACAACATGTATGAGACAAAAACGTGGATTCAAACTCTAACGTTAGGTACCATCGTCTAGAACAATGCAAGTATTTACCCATCTTTCCAAAAACACAGTGTTGTTTTAAGACTTTCTACAGTTATGCAGCATAAAGAATAATTGAACCAAGTACATTTGGTTTACTTTGATCCTTATGGGTATTACCTCCAATACCTTTAGAGGCTGTAGTTGTCTTTGGCGGCAGTATGGTTACTCCGGGTGTGGTATTAATAGATGTTGTTCCAGAGACGATGTCCTCCACTGTTGTTACTCTGGCTGGTGTTGTTGTCGCTTTAATTGTTATTGTCTGGGAAGTAGTTGTTGGGGGATTTGTTGTTGTTTTGGTTGTAGTTTGTGATGTTGTTGGAGACTGCGTAACAGGTTTGACGGAGCCTGAACACAAATATAATATAGAGTAACTGACATAAAGCACGCACAACGTGGTATTCAGTGCTAGATTTGATAAACATTAATTTGAATAGATGTAATTAAGTGACGGAACTTACACGAACAGTAAGTCTCCGGACAATTATTAGGACAGTTGTCTGTACACCACTTGTCCATTCCGGGAATGTTAGCCACTTGACCTATGGCCTTACAAGTCGTGACGTCACCAGTGTCTAATTTCTGAATCAGTGGCATCGAGGGATCTAATGGATGGAGAATTAATTAAATATAAATCTGTTTCCAGTTTTACCTATAAAAACAAATGTCAAACTTTATTGACATTCTAACAAAAAGAACCAACCTGAACATTGGCAAACATCCGGGTAACAGCTTGCGTCAGTCGAGGATCCACAATTATCTTGACACCATTTGTTCATTCCAATTATTTGAGAGTAGTAATTGATGGCTATACATGTCTTCTTAGAAGGAACAATATCTGATGATGTAATTGACGGAAACGTTAAGCAACAATGCGTGAACTGATTCCAAATATAGAACAAAGTCAACAAATGTAGAAGACACGTATCCAATTTGCTTTTCCAAAATATATCTATTAAAATCAAGTTATGATTGAATTGCACGACATTTCTACACACCTTACAGAACAAAATTAGACAGAAATTGCCTTTTAACTTGACAATGATGTTCAAATTATTATTTAAATGCATAACGTCTCTACCGCTTGTGGGACAAATTTTGACATATATTGCCTATCACCTTGACAATGATGATCTTTCATTCCAATAAAAGTTATATCTCTTCTGAAGCCATAATTGTTCTTTATTTTATAGTTGTTTGACTTGCTGATGGCAGTATTGGTAGTGGTTGTACAATACTTTAGTAGCTAGTCTTATTGATGGCAACAGTGGTAGTGGTTGTACAATACTTAAGTAGCTTGTACTAACCGATGGCGAGTGGTGTTCTAAACTATAGTAGCTTGTACCAACCGATGGCAAGTGGTAGTGGTTGAACTATATGAAAGTAGCTTGTATAAACCGATGGCAACAGTGGTAGTGGTTGTACTATACTATAGTAGCTTTTAATAACCGATGGCACAGTGGTGGTGGTTGTACTATGATTTATAGTAGCTTGTACTAACCGATGGCAAGTGGTAGTGGTTGTACTATATTTAAGTAGCTTGTATAAACCGATGGCAACAGTGGTGGTGGTTGTACTATGATTTATAGTAGCTTGTACTAACCGATGGCAACAGTGGTAGTGGTTGTACTATACTATAATAGCTTGTAATAACCCATGGCAACAGTGGTAGTGGTTGTACTATACTATAGTAGCTTGTAATAACCCATGGCAAGAGTGATAGTGGCTGTACTATACTTAAGTAGCTTGCACTAATTAATAGCAACAGTGGTGATGGTTGTACTCAACTATAGTAGCTTGTACTAACTGATGACAACAGTGGTAGTGTTGTACACTACTATACTTTAGTAGCTTGTCTTATTGATGGCAGCAGTGGTAGTGGTTGTACTATACTTTAGTACCTTGACTGATAGCAATAGTGGCAGAGAGTGTACTGTGATTGACTTACTAATGGCAGCAGTGGTAGTGGTTGGTTGGGTGGTTGTGACCGGGGTAGTGGTAGTGGTCTCTATACCATTTATCTGATCACCTGTTCAAATAACAATAAATTTATTACAGAATACACGTGACATTGTGACAGGTGTAAGATGTACCACGTGTGTCCGTCAACTCACATTCTGGATAACTTTGGCAGTCTCCCGTCATCTGGCAGAGCCGACATTTTGTATGCAGTCCAAAGCTAACCATTATGTTATCTTGGGAACCTGTTTAAATAAAGATAACAATGTTTGTAAAGGTTTTAGTAGACAACAACATGCAGGCAGTCAAGAATTGTTTCAACTTATCGCATTCAATCAATTTAGTGGCTTTAAAAATTGTGTTGTACTTTACAATGAAATGCACTCACAAAAGAGCCTTTGGCAGATGGAGTCGCTAGTGTCACACGTTGTACAGAAATAGTTGGAGAGTTCTGTGATTTTCTGGGTCAGTGTGCCTTAAAAATAATTCGACGGGAAAGGTAACAAATGCGTGCCAAATGTCATTTAATTAAAATGTCATTAATAAATTAAAACTCATAATAGATGTACTAACCCGTGTCCTTAATATCAGCAACATTATCTGTAATGAGATAATAAAATTGATTAATTACAAGATTAACATTGGGCGAGAATTTCAACATGTTTGATATGTACAATTGTACTGTAGCTTACATCCGGGGCAGTAGAGATCTTCACAGGTATTATCATTTCGGCCCTTGCAGTAATGGCAGCCCCTACTGACGAGCACGCGGACAATACCAGGGGCATTTTCTATATAAAATAAAGAAAATGAATTAACAAGAATGTACGGCATCATTTAAGTTAAGCTTCAAACATATAGTATACTGGTGACTCAATAAATGCCGACTTTGTACCATTTTGTGATGTAGTAGTAATAGTGGAGTGCGCATGCGTCGTTGTTTGTTCGGTTGTCGTCGTTGTCGTTTCCGTTGTTGTCGGTACTGTTGTACTGGTTGTAGATTGAGTTGTGGTTGTTGTGCTGGTTGTTGTGGTGACTGGATTCACGTCTGCAGGAGACAGAACCATTGGTGTTAAGGAATCGGTTTTTGATGGGTTTTTTTTTTAATTTCTTGAATTGATCAACAGATGAACAGACAGACAAGGACTTACTCTGACACCGGCAGTGCGAGGCTGGGCAGTACCCCGTGGCACAGTTGTTCTGGCACCACGTGTCCATGTTTGCCTGTCCTGCCCATGCCCCAGCCGCCAAACAAATACTGGAGGATCTCCGGTGGCGGGAGAGTCCGGAACATGGCGGACCACTACACTCCTCTCCCTCACACTGGGACAGACACCACCATCGCATCAAGTCAGAACTAGGCGAAATATGTTTTCTACAAACAAACAAGAATCAGCAGAGCTCATTTAATTCATTTAAGTCTAGGTGAAAAGGGACTCGAACCAGCTTTACGCTTTCTTTTGAAGTTCTGTGTCTTCTTTTTCTTTATTTTTTTTTTACAATTTAGCAATGTGATTTATTGTAACAGTTTGATACCAGGTATGTTTCCATGTTTTCAATAAACATAGTTTCATTTAACAAAAAACCAATGTCCTAGCAAGTCATAAATGGTCACAAAAAAGTGCATGTATCAGAACCAAAAAAAAAACAAATAAAAAGATTTTCTTCAAAAGCAATATACCTCTTAAATTTTAATTGTTCGTCGTGCTGTTGTTCGAAAGACTGATCAGTATTTCCGGTCCCATGCGCGATAGATACATCTGCACAGTTGTAAAACTCTTCCTGATCCGTTCCGCAGCCATAGCAACAGTCAGTCTGATCAATGTCATTACACCCCCACGAAGCACCTGTTGACAAAAAGGAGACAACTCTATCACAAGAAAGAAATCAACACAGTGCCGGATGGAGAAATATTATCGAGTAGGTAATGTAAAGACATTTTTATTAGACCCTCTAACCAAATTGTGCAATTTTTGATTATAAATAAGACTGTGTCTGACTACAAGAATCTTCAAAAATTAGAACTTTTCCTACAAATCAAATACCTTCTTAGGTGCGGCACGTTTTTTAATTTTTTTTTTAATCTACGCTTCAATTTAATAAATAATATCGTTTTACTGAATCATTACAATAACCATTTTTTTTAATATACATATTTTTTTTTGCGGTGGTGTTGGTGGAGGTAGTGGAGGGGGTGGGTCAGGGTGGTAAACGTCTTTTCCACTGATTAATCACACGTTTTGACAATATGAATCCATAGCAACGGATACCTGTATGAAATTTCCATTGAAGTATACATCGTTCACACTCCACATCTGTCGGCAGTCTGACCGGTATCACGTGGTATCCGGATCTTCGAACCCTGTATCTCCTTGTCCGAGAATCTCCGATATGGAGTAAATAATTATGTGAAATAGACGAGATTTCAGTGTCATATGGAAGAAGTCTGAATTCCATCCAACCAGAAGGATTTAAGTTTGTGAAAACTGTTAAATTTATCACAGATCCTTTTTGATATGTTGATGAAATGTGATTTGTAAAGTATTTCCCGCCAAATTCGTGATCACGTGGTTTATTCCAAGGATCTCCACATAGTCCGCACTTTCCGTTGTTGTTTTTCCACTGAGACTGAAAAGAAGAATATGAATACTTATACATGTATGTTACTGTGGTTTTCACTCTTGATGTTTTTTTTTACCGTCATTGTCAAATTACTAATATAACGGTTAAACAGAACACGCTTATAATGCATTCACCATGACAGCGAAAATCATTATTTAAACTTAAATTACATTTACGACGATGAAAATTGGTCGTCCCTGAAACATCGCTTAGATCGTATAAACCAAAACAACTTTTTTCTGGCCCTAACGAACATTCGAAAGACCTGAAAAGTTGCGATTGCGTGTATAACATGTATATGTTGGATTTCCATTGGTCTATTTCGTTGCTGCTTTAGAAAAGGTCTCTCGGTGTAGATGCCCTGTAGTTTCATGTTGGAGTGTTAGACCAATTAAAGTCAAAACATACAGAGCACTGAACATGAAAATTGATGACCGGTGATTGACCACGGCCCGCCGCCATTAAAGTTAAATGGGTAGATTCCTGGACTCATAATGGACGAAATGTTCTTAATTAGTTATATTTACCTTTAAAGGTATACACGTAATTACGGTTGCAAAGTTACGTCATGGCTCCCTTCGGTTTAATAAACTAATTTACAATATTCGTTCTCTTTCATAAATTTGTAACTCTAAATATTATTTAGAGAAAACAATTACGATTAAGGGACAAGAATTTTCATTCGAAATTTCATTTTTAAGATGGCAATATGTAACTATATTTCGTCGCAAATGGGTCAGTGGGCGGAGTGTTAATGTAGTAATAAGTGGCGACCTGGACAATTATCTGTGATTGTCGGGGAGCAGTTTGTTAGAGATGGGTGCTGATAAGCCCTGTAAAATTCACATCTCGGAGCCCAAGCGCCCAGGGCAAGCCCGTAATTACCATACCTATACACACCGTACACCTGGAAAAATTCAATGATGAATCAACAAAAATCACCCGTCATTGAATTGTCCGATGGAAATAACGAAATTTTAAATAAAATTTCAATAAATTCAAATACGACAAATAGCGTTCTCATTAGCATTAATTAAGAATATTTAAAAAATATAAATACTCCTACTTCAAACCGAATGATATAGAATAAAAATAATTTTCTTTATATTGGCTATCAAAATTCTCTTAAAATGTAAATATTCAGAAAATCACCATTAAAACAATTGTATATTAAATAAATACAAATAAAATATTAATAATCTCTGTATTTTATGTAGAAAGATGAAAACTTGAGTTTTAAAAGAAAAGAAATTCTTGAGTTTTTGAAATTTGCTTGTACCTGCACCCCTCCACAGTTTTGTCGGTGGTCCCTGTAGTTGACCGGTGCCCCCGAAATGTTGTGTCTCCAGAGGGAACCACGCCCAGGCGGATCTAATAAAATGGCACCATAGTCAGATAATTCCACAAATATCGTTAATATATTCCCAAAAGTCTGAAAAACTATCACTAATTTAAAAATAATAGTTCCTTTGAATTCATTCATTTCCTCAGTTTTCTTTTAGGTTTACTCCAAGCCCGGGCGTGAGATAAATATTTACATGACAAAGTCTAGCTTGAATATATATAACTGTCCTAGAATTTACTGCAAATTCTAAAACATTTGAAAATTACTTAAGCATGACTATCAAGATAATGAAGTAAAGTATGACCCATTATCTGATTGGCCAAATTTTCTGGAGCGAATGAAACACTATAAAGTATTTCGGTGCGGGATTACTCTTTGCCTGGAAGCGCTTTTGTGATTGGTCGATTAAGCCTTCATGACAATACTTGCGCGTAGGAATTTTTTTCTTCTGGTGGAGTTGTCCGCCGGCCGTCATTAGACAAAAATACGTAACCAAGAAAGAGAAACATTAGGCAACTGTCTGATTAGAATCTTATCTGGACAGACATTTTTCAGTTTATTGACAATATGACGTAACAATGAAGAGTTTGGTCTGGAAAGTCAACGACTTTTAAATAAAACCCAGCTACAGTTTATTATTCAAGAAAGCATTACAAACTCTGTCATTCATTTGTATTTAATCATAAACCTGATTTTTAAGATACAGCAAACAACACCTTTATGTCATTTTTGAGAATGATTTTGAAGGTTCTAAAAAATGATTTTCCCTTTTTCGTAACAACCCTTCTCCTAAAAATTTTCTTAAAACCATAGAAAAGGACTGTTTGAAGGATATGAATATTTTAAGCAGATAAACAAATTATAGTTATAGGTTACACCCAAACAAAAAGCGCACATACGCGAAATAAAACCTATTGATTTCAAGCTTCTACAAAATACCAGGCAAACAGTTAATGCAGCTCTGACAATCCCTTGTATGCTAACAACTTTTTCATCCCACACTGTTCGTACAGTCTTGTGATTGAAAAAATACATATCTATGACAGCAAATGGGTTAAAATTCATTTCACCAAGTCATAAATGTTTTTTACAGTAACGAAAATTATCGCAAGCGCACTAACAACACAGCATCCTCAGGCACTTGATATTTTTTTCTCCGCCGTGTATGTGTTAACGCATGTAAAAAACCCTTTTTTCTCTTACGAGAAAAAGTTAATGTTAACGAACTCTTTATCTCAACTTTGGCCGACTATACAAATTTTTGTTTTACTCCTACTGGTATTTATCTAGTCCTCAACACAGAGTCGCTGCTACAGACCCGTTGTTTCAAGTTGATGTGAAGTCCCTGCCTTCTAATGATCTAGCACCTGAACGGTCTACTCTCACTACCCCCCCCCCCCCCCGCCCCGAGATCCCCCACCTATATTGATTATATACCATCTATACCGACTGCCGTTCCATCAATACACACCTTGGGGAGTGTGGGTCATGGTTTAAGGTTGTGGATGTCGTCAATGCAAACCAAATAAGACGAGGTTAATGTTGAATTTTTCTCCCAATACGTGTGATTTGTGATGTTTTCATTTTTTGAAAAAAGCATGAAAGCATTGCCAATATTCTTTATACGTTGTTTCTTATTTTAAAAAACCTGAATTGAGATAACATTTTATCTACTTAACTAGTTCTTTCCGTTCAAGCAATCTTCCGGACATTTCTCATCTCATCAGTTATGAGTCATTACAAAAAATACAATAACCATTATCAGCACCTGCTGGTATGGAAATTTTGACACACCTGTCTATTTTTACATTTTTTTTTAAAGCACTCACACCTGAGCTTTCTTTTGCCCGTGTCCGGGGGTCTGATGCACGGGATAATCAGCTGATAGCATCATGTCAGCGGGTTCTTCACCCCCACAAACGTCACATAACCACAACTAGGCCAATGGTCCAGTAAACACAACAGCATTTCCAAAGGGTACCAATTAATAGGTTAATTAACACACAAAAACAACATCCATTTTATTTTAATTTTTTATTGAACTTTTTGAATCTCTGGTCCAGATTATATCACCGGGCCAAAGGCCTGTGACGTCATGATCTAGATCGGAGGAGCGTTTTATTTTTAACACATGTAACAGTGGGCGTTAACTTTCTCCAACACGGGAGAAGCCCAGATAAAAATCATTTACGTAATCAGTCAACACCAATAACTTCTATTCAATACTTTTGATTGTTTAAAATTATTCTTACATATTTTTTTAAATAGAATTGAAACTTAATTTTGTCAAATATATGTTAACGAGTATTGAAGGTTGTAAAATAACTTAAAATTTGTATTTTTTTTTCTTAATGTGACCTTAGTTTTCCATTAAGGCGATAATTTCATACAGAAATCTAGCATATCAAAAACCAAACCTGACTAACTTTGTGTAAGTTTGATTAAAATAAGTTCTTAAAATATCAGCTCATGATTGGGCGTTTTGTTATATTGCACAAGTTTGAATGGTTCACTTAGTCTGTGGACAGCTGTCATGGCTGTACGTTAAGTTTCAGATCATGATATGGTACTCACTATCACTTAGCTCATTATACCAGAGCTCAGGTAGATCTCACAGGTAAAACAGTACAGAAACATAAAACAGACTTCAAAGAGAGCAGCATAAGAAGGAAAATAAAAAGTCATGATTCAACAAATTAAGATGGTCAGCAGGACCTTTAAAACAAAGAGTTATAACAGAGACTGGTTGTCAGGTTCGATATGCTAAAACACAGACTTTGTAGTGGTGAGAAGTGTAGTGGGTGGTCAATGTCAGCTGATCCTGGGCCGACTGTAGAACTCTGGGCCCGGACGATCACTGAGGACAGTACACACACAGCGCATAGAAAGCCATCAATAACTACCACCAAGTTCTCACACATAATAAAGAAATTGTTGTCACCATCAAATTATACACAATTTCTGTGGCTGATTAAATCCCGTTTCCTGGATATAATCCGCTCACTTTGTTGTGCCATCAGCTTCAATTTCTCCAACGTTGATGCGGTCTGGATCAGCAGCACACGTGAATCCAAGAATACTGCTGTCGATTTTCTGCATCTTCTTTTTCTTCTTTCCCTTGGCTTTCTGCGAGTCTGACTCACTATGCTGATTCCCGCCGGACTGACGGAAATCGCGGGCAGGGGCAGGGCCCCAAATACTGTCCTGTGGAACAGAAGGATGCGTGTTATTAACCTGTAATTTCATCTTGGTAGATTCTTCTTTAACGTTACAAAAACTCTTCTTTTAATCCCATTTTCATTGAATTCTAGAAAATAACTTTTTAGAGGAGGCTGTTTTTCCCTGCCAGTCAGTGCATATAGTGCTGTTTTGTTATGTTTTGGTAGGAGAGATTTACCTCGACTGTTTGCCGTGCTTTGTTGCGACTCTGGCTTCTTTTCTCCAGGAATTGTTTGGCAAAGTCTTGTGCTCCCTTAGACTCCCCCACATACACCCGCACATAATCGTGTACCTGAAACAAGAACATACCCTATATCCAAACTCATTATTTAGGAATTTTCTTAAAAGTGATGGTACATGCACTGTAAGAAAATTTCTTCTTTATTTTTGCTCTGCACATATTATTCACCAACATATTTTTATTGTACTAATTTATGATTGGGCACAAGTTCTGTAACCTAGATCATCCTTTCCCTATACCAATTTATGATACAATTTCATTATTGATTACACAACATTTAGAGGTCAATGAAATTTACAAGGCAAATTAAATTACACTTAGTTGTAAATGTGTCTGATTTCAAAGGTGTACATATATTTGTATATCAGGTAAATCTTCCACTATTTTTAATGAAGCAATGACCTTATGAAAATAAATGATTGTTATCAACATATTTAAAACAGACATCTTGTAATCTTACTTCGTATGGGGATTCAACTTCTTTTAAAAATGCCACAAAAGTAGGAACTGAAAAATAAACAAACACATGTGTTAAAAAAAAATATTCACAAAAAAATACTCATTTCTTTTTTTCAATTAAGCAAGCAGGGTTTATGGAGTTTTTTTTTATAAAAAGGAAAGCACAAGTTACATCCCTTTTTTCATCTTTTATCGTCAAAAGGCAGTGGATAAAGTAGATGATAATTTCAAAACCAAGCTAATCAGCTATTTAATACCAAATGCTGAAAATACGGAATTTTTTGTCTTAGTTCAACATAAATTATTCATTGTTGATTCTGAAATAGCTACTGACAAGACGAGGCTAACCAGCAATCATAACGATTGATAAAATGTTTATGATGAAGGTATGTAAAATTTCTCCTTAGATTATCTTAGCAAGTAAATGCATTCAAAAGCTATTCAAGCACAACAAAATTCCAGTGTTAAATGTAACTTCTTAACTTTGTTTACAAATCTCTCAATCTCACTTTAGTAAGTATTCAAGAGCTATTCAGGTATAAAAAAAAATAAAATGTTGATAGAATTATCAGGGGCCAGAAAATATCAACAATTTAAATAAATAAGTACAGACAATGGATTTTTTTTTTTTAAAATGACTCCGCCCTTTGAACTCACTGTCTACTGATGTGTTGAGGGCCTTCAGTGCCTTGTCACACCACTGAGAGAATGTGTCGTCCGGGGGAGCACTGCCCTGGAAAAGTCTCTGGACCGCTTCCTACAGTGGAACCACCAAACAGAAAACATCAATCAGCCTCAAGTTTAATTTTGTTTCATAATTAACATTAATCAACCAATTTCCAAATTATCAAAAGTTAAACAAATTGAACAGGGGGAAGAGTAGACTTACCTCTTCTTTGCCTCTCTTGGAGGGCTTTGCTTTGTTTGTCTGTGTAGTGGATGCAGGAGGGGCTTTCTGCTGAGGCTGTCCCTTTAAGGTGGGAAACTCAGTAGTCACTCCTCCCTGATTACTATAGAAACAAAAAAGAAAATTTATATAGTGATGATATGCACATAATTCTACAAATACTACAAATGTAGATATAACAAACAATATTCAGCAATAAACTATGTATGCATCAGTTTAGATGATTCTTTTGAGAATATAACTTTGTTAACATATTTTCTTGTTTTAAGGATATCCCTTTTTGAGGATATGATTTGATATACCTTGGTCTTGGTGCTTATTATGAGGATATACCTTGGTTTAGGTGCTCGTTTTGAGGATATAATGGCATCGTCCCAGAAGCCCAGGGACCCTGCTCCATTGCTGGCACTGCTGCTCCCCGTGGAGGCTTGGCGGGTGGCGTTCCCCCAGGCCCCCTCACTGGCCCAGTGGGAGGATGAAGTTGGCTGACCTCCCCCCCAAGCACTGGCAGCTGCTAAGCTTATATTTTGCTGCAATGGATAATCACGAAGGTCTTACAAACTTGCATCAAAGGAAATTTCAACAACATCAGTCTATTCAAATCTTCACTTATCCACCGTACCTCGATTTTTAATATCATTTAGCTTTAACTGTATTTGGTATAAGATATATACTTTTTCTTCAACCTCTATACTATAATACATGCTTTAACTAGTAAATACTCTCTGTTTACCTTGGCCTGAGTTTGCTGTTGTTTTCGTTGTTTCTCTTCCTCCAGTTTTCGTTGTTCTTCCTGGATTTCAAGTAACGTCTTCATATTTTGTTGTTGTGTTGGAAATCTAAACATTCATAAATTAACGAAAGATTTTTAATCATCTCTCACATTTTTCAAAATAAAGTCCATTCAGTCACATGAAGTTTAATGAAGCTATAGATAGCAACACAATAGTTCACTACCCTACCTTACTATCCATATCAAATATAAATTCTGTATCCCACCTCCACAATAACATGTCCATGCCATGGTTATTCACAGGCATAGTATCAAAGAACATTAACATTTCCAAAATTAAATAGGGGTAACCTGCTACCCATGGGCCTATGTGGTAGGTAATTACAATGTTAAAAGCTTTAGATATTAAGACGATAAAACAATGAACTAAAGACTATTTAATATAAGGTTATCTTCAAATTAGTGGACAAATTTCTCAGAGCCATTGTGGAATACCATAGACACAATGACTCTACCAAAATAACCATATCTCCAGTGGATTTTTTTTTCAATCAATGAAATAAAGTATCCACATCCCTTTAAGTTTTGAAATTTCATAAAAATTGTCCCTCTTGAATTGATTTTACATATTAAACTTCAACAAGATACAGAAATTCAAGAAAACACTTAAAGCATTAAAAATGTGTCATTGCAAATATTACATTCCAGATGTAAACAAATATAAATAGCGCCTGTTTGGGAGGGTAACAGTTGAAATTGACACCCCTTGAAAACCATTGTCAACCGACGTGAAGCTGAGGTTGACAATGGTTTTCGAGGGGTGTCAATTTCAACTGTTGTCCTCCCAAACAGGCACTATTTATTTTCTTATACTGAATGTCTTAATTTTAGAGATTTTTTTTACTGCTTTTACACAGAAATGACGTGAATTCTATGGCGAACCGTACGCGTATAATTTACGCGCATGTAACAATTCATAGTGTTACCCATTGTCAAGTGTGTTATTAACGCTAAGGGTAATAGAACGGATTATCAACTGTTTATAAACCAATCAGATTTCAGTATTTAACATGAAAGAATAATAATACAAAAATTGGTAATAATATGGGATTCTAAACAGTGCCTTAACAACTATACATGTACTACAAATGTCCAGCCTTGGTACAGAAAAAAAAATAACATCAAAAAGATGTTGGCCTCATGCAGGATAAACTTTAAGGATGACATGGAAAACATGACTGTCTGAAAAACATGACTGCCTGAAAAACATGACTGCCTCATAAACCTGGTGGGTTTTATTACGGAATTTATATCAGGTAAATGATTCTGCAGTGAATTAATGTAATAAATAAATTCAAGAGTTAGTGTTTGGTTCTACAATGAACTATCCTTGAATGAACCAAAGTATTGGATGGTAACTTATTAAATCCAATATGCCCACATTATAGAGATTAATAGAGCACAATGATTTCTAATGATTTGTTCAAGTTTCAACAATAGAAGACATCACAAAGCACAATCAAAAGGAACATAGTCACAAAGGGAGCACAAAACTGACACAGAGAAAACACTCCAGTCATATTACCTGACGGTCTCGCGCAAACTACAGATAAAAGAACGATTCAGAACATGTAACAGGAAGACATGTCAAGACTAGCGGAGAGACAACACTCGGCTGTTGTCAAGACTAGCGGAGAGACAACACTTGGCTGTTGTACTTACATCTGGCTGGACCACGACTTCTGTTGTTGTTGCTGTTGTTGAATGGCCAGCATCTGTTGTCGTTCATTCTCAAGTCTTCTCTGTATCTAGACAAGAACGGAAATCATAAAGAAAATTGATCACTGGAGAACAATTTCTGATTATTCTTTCATCTTTGTTTACTGAGACTTATTTGTACCCCCAACCCCTGACCTATGTTAACTTACACTTACTATCTGTACCCCTCTCCTCGCCCACCTCAGCTGCCCCTGTTAACTTAGACTTCCTATTAGTGCCCCCATCCACCGCCTCATATTTACTCAAGACTTCCTATTTGTATCCTAAACCCTTTCTGCAGACCCCCTATATTTATAACCATTCTCTGATGCAGGCTTTATATTGTTACTCCCCGCCCACAAGCCTCACCTCCTCCTTCTCTCTCCTCTCCCTCTCCTCTTGCTCCTGAATCTCCAGCAGTGACCTGGTTTTCTGAGACGTCTGGGTCACCGGCTGACTCCCCCACTGGGCGTGAGAGGGTAACTGTAAATAAAAGCAAATTTATAAATCCAGTAATCTTAGACCTTTGACTATAATGTTGAACTATGGTATCTTCAACATCTACTGTGGTTTAACCTAAATTTGTTAGAAACCAATCTTTATGGATTTAATTTATGTTCAAAATACGATATGATATTTCTATTTTTAAGACCATTGCTAAACTTTGAACATTAATGTCTGTTGGACCTATTAAGTAATAAGTAAAAAAAATTTCAGATAATCAATTTTTTTTCAAATTGAAAAACACAATTTTTATTTCTTTTAGATAAACAGCATGAGGTTTAACAGTGTACACCTGAATGTTGACAAAGTTTTTCTGAACATGGGATTGGACTGTGTTAGTACCTGGATGTTGGCCAGTTGTTCCTGCTGGAGCTTTTTGAGGGCCTCCTGTTGTTGTCTTTGTTGTTCCTGCCTTCGCTGTAACTCCAGTTGTTTCTGATTCTCCATCTCCTCCATCTCTCGCTTTCTCTGCTCCTGTTGTCGTAACATCTCCTGTTGTTGTCTCTGTAAGTCTTCTTGTCTCTTTAACTCTCTTTGTCTGCAACATTTCAAACAGATATGTTGGCACATTCAGGAATACAATATATCATAAACTTCATATATCAAACTCATTCAGTAATCATTACATTCCTGATTTTAAAAATTGGCTCAAAAAAGGTAAAACCAAATGTGTCAAAATGCCCCAAATGGCGACCCAAATTTCAAATGTCAAATTTAGTACAAATTAACATTTGTTTGGTTGCAGAATAAGTTCTAAAGCCTTAATTAAATTACTCATTTCAATTAAAGTTCAGGAGGCATTACTCTATCAAATATCATCAGACTGGAACCAAGTTTAAACTTGACCTAGATTTTTTAATAAAATAACCTTATATGAAATAACAACTTTACATTTGCATCAATTCAAAATAAAAAAATGTGAAAACAAACAATTTTCCATTTTTTCTTAAGTTCAAGAAGCATAACTCTGTCAAAATCCATCTGACTGGAACGGTTCTAACTGACCTCATCTCCTCCTCCCTCTTCTTCTGTTCTTCCTGTCTCTGCTTCCTTGTCTCCTCCTCCCTCTGCTGTTTCATTCTATCCTCTTCCTCTTTTCTTCTTCTGACTTCCTCTTCCTTTCTTCGGGCCTCTTCAAGTTTCTGAGTAACAATTATGGAATGTTATTGCTTTGCATAAGATTCAGCATCAACATACTTTATATATCTATTTTTTTTCAGTATTTAAATTTTCATTTTTCAAATCTTTTAAAGACAAATGTTCATCAATGTCCATATGTAAGCTAGATTCCAAGTTAAATGCTTTATGAAGTCCAAACAAAACCCAAATTGATAAATCACCAAAATCAGTTCTTGTCTATCACAAAAAATATCCTGTTCAAATCAATCATAACCAATTTTCATTTGTACCCATACCTGTAGTTGGATGGCTGTTTCTCTCTCCAGTGCCTCCCTCTTTCTCTCCATCTCTTCTTTCTCTCTCTGGATTTCTAGCTGTTGCTGACGAAGCTCCTCCTGTTGTTGCTTAAGGAACTCCTCCTGTTTGCGTTTCATCTCCTCTTCATGTTTCTTTCTCATCTCAAGTTCTTCCTTCTCCTTTAAAAAGAAATAAGGATCATTATCGCATTATTAAGTTCGAAACAACCTTTTGGATTCACACAGTTTCATTATCATTGTGTCTCCGTACCTTCCTGGCTCGTTCTAGCTCCATGTCTGGAGTTGACCGGGAATGTGGGATCACATCCCACACACTAGGGGGATTCCCACCTGAAACAAATATAGCAATGATTCCCTTTTTATCGAACAGACATTGAAGATTAATCTTTGAACTTTTTTATTCGACATGTTTATTATCCATTGTTATTTGACCTTTGAAAATTGATCCTTTACTTATTTCTTCTTAATGTACCATGTTTGCTTTAACATTGTTATATAGGTAAAATGAGTCTCAGTTTTCAAACTTGTACAAAATGTGAACAAAAACTGTTTCACTAAGCCAGGATGGTTTGAGTTTACTTAAAAACGCAGAATTACATAGGGTAAAAAAAAAATTCTTAACCATCAGGCAAAGGACATCCTTCCTCATTACAACCTATTATGATAACAAGTTTATACATGTTACCTGGGGGTACTGGCTGAGCCATGGGTACTGACTGGGCGACCCCCCAGATTGACCCGTCCTCCGCCTGTAAATCACTGGGTTGAGACATGGAGCGATGGAATGAGGGGTGACTAGATGATGTGGGGGGATGGTCGTTCATGGGGGCTGCCTCTGATGGTGGGGACCTGAAACAATATTACAACCCTAATGACTAAGGTCATCCTCAGGTGGCACAGATTTCCTTCTTAGTTATGGTATATTGTTGAATTAGTCAGCAAGTTTCCATTGTGAGTTTAGAATATACAATAGATAGAATTCATTATTTCAACAAAACATTTTTTCACACTTTGATGAGAGCATAGAAGGTATAATAAATAAAATTCATTTATGACAGACATTAACACCTTATCTTGGCAAGAGTTTTGAGGGAAAATTAAATAAAAATTCAGTTTTGTGGAAGACTTTTTTCACCAAACTTTGGCAAAAGTTAAATGGGTATGATTGATACTATCCACCGTTTCTGACATTTATGGGTAACCTTACAGACCTTGGTGAGAGTTTGGAGGGTTGCTGCATGGGCATCATCACTGGCTGAGGAGGTTGCTTCAGCAGTAACTGCATGGCGATCTGTTTCTGCTGGGCAGGGCTCAGATTTTTATACTGTTCATTTTCCTGCATATGTTGCATGATCTGTTGAATCTGTTGCATCTGAATTTGTCTTTAAAACAAAAACAAAAAACCAGACAGAGTTAGGCAAGTGGCCATTCATTCAATATACAAAGAAAACCATTAGGAATGAGGCAAATCCAAACATACAAACAATAAACTTTGATCTGAGTTCTGACGAAGGCCTACCTAAGCAACTGCTGCTGCATGGCTTGTTGCTGGAGGAGATACTGTGCATGCAGAGCCTTCAGTTGTTCTTGTTGTTGCTGTAATTGTTGCATCTGCTCCAAGTTTGGCTGGCTGGTCGGTGGGACATTCTGATAAAAAAAAATTGGAACGAAAAAAATTATTACAGAAGTTTCTCTTTTTTATCATATCATAATGACCTGAAGAAATAAACCAACCAATAGCGGGGGTGCAGAGGGTCCTGGTAGAAAAGGAACACGCCCCCAGCGCTTTATCAGCTCTCCTAAAACAAAACTCAAAGGTAACTTTATGTATATATCAATTGATTGTATGAACAACGTTATCCTTAAGATGTAGAACATTTGCTTCTTATCTGTGTGATTTTATTACCTAATGGGGAAAATTTGTCGTCACATCCCCGCCTAACATAGAGATCCATGGTAAAATATCCAGCACTAAACCATTCAGCCATTTCATTGGATGCAAATGGACCTGGAAACGAAAATTACAAATCAAATGTACTGTATATCATTTTAAATGTTATCTGGATCTTCAGCTCACAAACCTTTAAAATCAAAGTACCGATGTACTGACGGGAGTTGATTTTATCGATTATCATTTATTCAAAATCAACGATATGTGATTTTGCATGGCAAGTAGTATCAGTAATCGAAATATTTCTGAGAAATTTTATGTATCCAGGGAAGATTGAACTCTTGTCTTGCTCAACCAAACGCGCGGCTGTCTCTGTTTATCTCCGACAAGCAAGAGCCACTCTGTTTTGTCGGATATTAACTGAGTCAGCCAAGCATCTGGTTGAACGAGACTACATTGAAATCTAGCCTACGAATACAAACGATTTTTAAAAATATCTAAACTGTTTGTACAATTTAAAATCTTACTATTTTCATGGTATTAATAAATAAGTTTTCTTGAAAAACAATGCTTCAGAATACATAGCATCGAATTTATCGATTATTTATAGAACTAAGTGTTGTCAGCGGTATATTTGATTTGTGCTTAGATCCAAACACTGTTTCACTTTCGCTTTGCCCAAGTAAGTGCATAGGAGAGTTGATTAAAATCAACTCCCAAAAATAACTTTGGATTTGAATACCTTGTGTATCCCCTTGGGGGTCTCTATAAAACCATTTTTGTGCATTTTCGTGATCGAGAGGTACTGCTACACTGGGAGAGGGCTGGGGTAGTGCAGCGGGGGGTGGGGGACCACTCCTCATCTCTCTTTCTTCCTCCTTAAAAATAAACAACAGTCTTGTTTTACTCATCAGGAACTATAAGCTAACAGTGTTTGCTCAAGAATACTGATTGGTATGAATTCATCATAAGCTAATTTATTATTCAACTGTAGTCCGCTTTTTTTTTTTCAACCACAGTAGTGATAAAAAGATCAACAGTTGAGGAAATATATATGAAATATATGTAAATGTTCTAAACATCTTCAAAATACCTGTGTTCTATCACAAATTAAATGTAAAGCATGTACCATTGTTTACTTTTCATAAAACTCTTTACTAGAATATACACAAGCACATCATCAGTCAGCAAAATATTGTATGGCCCTTTTCTGAATTAACCATTATTTTAATATATGTACCTCTGCTGTCATGGCAGCTAGCACCATATTCTCTGCACTTTCCTGAAGGCGATCTAAGGCCTCCTTCTCCACTTCAGACACAGTGGTCCCTTTCTTCACCGGTGGTGCCGAGTGGTCCCTAGGTTTCTCTTTCTCAGTCTTTGTCTCTTTTTTGGCACCTTGTGTAGAACCTCTATCTTGAGTAGCACTTTCTTTCTTGACCTCACCACTGGAACTTTGAGCACTATTCTGCTGAGAACTTTTGTCCTTTTTTGTTTTTGGGGCTTCCTCTTTCTTTGATTTGCCCTGCGAGGGCTCAGCTTTATTGTTATTGATCACAGTTTTGTTTTCAGCCACTTTGTCCTGTTTTTTAGAGGGCGGAGCTTTGTCCTCATTAGCGTTAGGTTGCTTTGGAATTGCTTTATTTTTGGAGTCTTGCTTGGATTCCTCCTTGACTGAAGTCTGAGCAACAGGTGACGGGGGTTTCCCTGGACTCTCCTCCTTTGTGTGATTGTCCTTGTTATTTAGATCTTCGGGCTGTTAATAAAAAGTATCCAGACATCAATACAAATGATTTATCAAGTATACCTAAAAGTTGTTATTTATTGAACACGTAACTATAACAATATATGATATTCATCCATCAAAATTCATACCTTTGTTGAAACAAAAGCTCCACTTGAATCAAACGTGCCGAGCTCTTCAACATCATCTGAATCAGGCATGCTCCACTCTGGCAAAATTTCTGAAACAAAATAATTTTCATTTAATTTTTTTTGGTGTTCAAAAACAAGTTATCATATTATTTTTAGAATTGAACAAGTAATCATACCCTCATCATCCCAAGATTCACTGTTGCGTGACCTCTGATACTGACGCCCACCCCTGTCAAACCCACCCCTGTGAATTCCATTCTGTCGTCTATCTGGGTCAAAACCTCCTCTTGTTGCTGGATCCCTCCAACTCCCTCTTGCATCTGAGAGAAAAACAAATTGCTTTCTTATTCAGTTAACTTTTTTGGAAACTTTTTTCAAGAGTATTTCTAGCCTACTTTAGGATCAACATTTTTTTCAACAATCTTTTCAAGTTGTGCATTAAAAATTAAAATATTTCTAAGTATTTCTTATTGAAACAAACATTTTTTCAAAAATATTTCAACAGATAATATCTTTTAACTCATGCATATAGAGTCATCTATCTTACAAAAAACTGTCTTTTCTATCTTAAATCATATTAATAATCTGATTCTATAAAAGATCCAAAGATTCATAAGAGATATGTTAAGATTTTATACTGTTGAAAATTACAGTATACAAATATCAGACAAATCCATACACATAGACCTCAATAACATAGAGCTAAGATCCGCCACTAAATATAAATCCCTACAAGTAGACCTCAGTAACATAGAACTAAGATCCACTACTAAATATAAATCCCTACACATAGACTTCAGTAACATAGAATTAATATCCACCACTAAATATAAATCCCTACAAGTAGACTTCAGTAACATAGAAATAAGAACCACTACTTACTCCACTTAGATCCCCCTGCTCGCCTCCAGTCCCCGTCCTCCTCCTCCTCCTCGTTTCCGCCCCGGTCTCTCCAGTTCTCACTGCTGAGGGATCTATTAAACTCACGTTTAGGGGGGCCACCTGAACCATCATCATAACGATTTGTGTTGTAATTTCTCTTTGCACCACTATAAAACCAGAAAATGAAAACAAAAAAGTAAAATCACCTTATGATGCATATCTTCTTTCCTTTTGATATAGAAAAGGATTGCTTTGATAGATGCTATACAGCTAAGCCCCTGCTGTTATCACTAGATTAAAACTCACACTTCTTCCCATCCGTCATTTCTGTTGTGGGTTGGAGGACGACCAAACCCCCCACCTGTCTCCTCATAAGATATCCCCCTCTGTATGTATTCCCCACGACCTCTACCTGCAAACAAACAAGGAGTTAAGCTTTATTGTCATCATCAATACATAAAATTTAATTTCATTTTTGATACACGCTTTTGTCATGGTCAATCATTTTCAACAGACCAAACACAAATGACCTGTTTAGGACACTATATCAAAAATTTTACAGAAGGATTGTTTCCTTGATTTGTCACAGAACTTACCTCTGCCTCTCCCCCTGTCTGGTCCTCCTCCCCTGGCTCCTCTGATCCCTGGGGGCCCACCACGCCCAAACATTCTTAATACTGCCACACTGTTAACAGACTGGGACAAAATCCTCTGTGGAATAAAGTTGTTTATGTTTCATCATATATAATTAATAAATATGTTCACAATCCTATCCTAAAATTCTTGTTCACAAAAGAGAAACATATCCGAGTTTCAAAAAAGTTAAAGGTGAACATTTAAGATTTATACAAACACTGATTTGAGACACACTACCTGTTCCTCTTCAGATAGTGCGACTAATGCTAGAGGTTCTTGTTTTTTGTCAACATATACTGGTGTAAGTTTCTTGATTTCTTCTGGAGGGTCTGTGTCAGGATTGAACAAGGCTAACATCTCTTCCCGACCATAACGATGTTCTGCCAGTTTGTATTTCCCAAACCCTGGGGAAGGAGGAGGTGTCCCAACATTGTTTCCATCTGATAAGGCACGAAGCCTGCAATTTTTCAAAAATATTTAGATTAGAATTTCATCAATTTAGTTTCTCTTTTTGGTTTCAAATGAATGCTATTCGGTATTAATTTTTTTCTATTACGGTTATATGTTTAAATCAGCTTAAAAGCATATCGAGAATAAAAAAAAGTTTCAGGCTTTATAAAACACCCTTTAACAGCAAGATTTAATAAAATACTCGTTTTCTAATTGATTTTCTCCTGAACTTTTTCTAACATATACTTTAATATAGGAGCTGCAATGCAATTACTCTACATATTAAGTAAATATGAACCCTGCATGCAATTGTTACTTTTAAAAAATATTTTAAAAATCTATGTCACTATGGTATTTTGAATAACAGCATTGATAAAGCAATGGGAAAATGCATAGCAGTTATAAACACAATACAAAAACAAACATTAACCAAATAATAGATAAGAACTGATACAACAATTTATTTGATTAGCGATATGACACAATGATATCTTAAGTTATATTGGCTGAGCCTAAATTTGTGATTGGTTTAAGTTTTCCTTTTTATACACAATACAGAATTGTTGTTCGTTTACGTACCACTCTGGACCGAACTTTAGTGTGTCTGCCATTCTGTCACAATCTGTAACAGAATTGAACACGTTTGCACGTCACAATGTTCACTAAAGTCAACGAGCTCTAACATAGAGAAACTTAACCAGAAAACACAAAATTAACATCCATAAAGATATATGGTCCTCTAGCTCAACAAAAACACTCCGCCTAAGACTGAACATGCACTTCTCGAGAAATTCTGCACCAAGGTGCAAAGATGTCAACAGTTTGACATCCTTTTTTGATGCACCTCTGCATGTGAAGCCTTTACCAAGGCTCGGAGTCGTAACTTTGGGTGTATTTAATGACATAAGATACAAAAATGGGTAAAATATTTGCATTACCTATCCGTTTAATCGTTTTTTCACCAGCCTGAACACGAAGCACAAAACCAATATGGCCGTATAAGTTTGTGTATGTACCACGTGACCCATGTCTTGCCGGAAGTGACCGGTGCCAGCAGATTTTTTCAAACCGCGAACTTTTAAAGATGAATTTGAGAAATTTTAAAATATAATCGTCACCGAGAATGACAGACCGTTTGTAAAAACTTGCAGCGAATTTGACAAACAAGATAGTGTAACGAATCAGATATGCTACAATGAGGAATTGAGTTGAATTCCAATTATAGGAAGAAAATATTGACGGTATGCGGTATATGTGTGCACGGATATGACGGGGGTGGAGGTGGGGTTGTTCGGCCCGTCAACAGTTAGCGCTTATTAATTAAATTCACATTTTGAAAATAGGCATCGAACATCCCCCTCAGAAAAAAATTATCCATTGGACCTTCTTCCCCCAGGGAAAAATCCTGGAGTTGCATTTATATACAACAGTTTTTAACATAATATTTGCCATTTGTATAACTTCCTAAGGAGTCGGTAAGATATAATCGTTTCATGGTTTGTAGACGACCTAATATGGTTTATACGTGGTCAGACAGTAAAATATATATGGAACGAGAGCTCGTTGACCTAATATGGTTTATATAAATACGTGGTCAGTATATTCCATATGGGGCTCGAGCTCTGCTCTCGTCTCATATACTCACCATGTATAAACCATATTAGGTCAACTACAACCCATGTAACAAATAACACCACTAGTTTCTCTCCACATAAATTCATTATGATTATAACCCATGTCATTCTCCCTTATTCAACAATAGACCTACTGTCACTTACAGACAGACAGACAGACATTCTTTATTTCCTCTATAAGTTAGAGATTATATCCATCAAACAAGTGTTTGGTGCAATGTGGTTACAATAAATAGTGCTGAAATTTCAAGCATAAAAATATCACGAACACATACATACAATTACTTATATACAGAACACAATCAATGATCAAATATTATGGAGTGTTCATTTTGAATCGCACATATTTTAAACAAAATAACGTTACAAGAGTGCTCGCATGTCCTTTATCATCACTGTGATGCCTTCCGAAACTGCAAGCATATATATATATATATATATATATATATATATATATATATATATATATATATATATATATATATATATATATATATATATATATATATATATATATATATATATATATATATATATATATATATATATATATATACACACACACTTCTGGAATGACGTCATCGTCCTTCGATTCGAGAATAGTACGCTGTCCGAGTTGTATGTCAACTTGACATATGTATTTACAGTCAACGAATTTTTTACTATAAGATGCATAAGATACTCGCCACTTTTATATAGAACAGAACAGACTAGAATAAAATGCTGTACTATATCGTTGACTTTTCTTTTACAGAGCTTACACGACACTTCCTCTGTTTCATATGTAAAAGAAAAGTTGATTAATTAAAATAATTTCTAGGTGTATTCCGGATGCTGAAGGCTCAATGACCAGAGTAGATGAGGTTCAATATATTTATGCACTTCGGCAAAGCGGCTAAGTTCTGGTCGACTTTTCAAAGATTCTCTCCATTCGTCCTGAGAAGAATTACGAATGAGAGTGTCGATGTATTGGTTCCAACTTGACTTTGAAGGTGTTTCCCTGTTACAGAGATAATCATTAAAGAAGTAATCAATTTCATAGTTTTTCATGGTTCTATAGATACAATTAACGAACCCACGTTTCTTTTAGGGTGTGCCTACCGAGTATGTACACAATCTTGCAATAAACAATTTTTTGAAAAACAACGAGTAGTTAGATCTGCAGAGCCGATTCCAGAAGAGTAGTTGAAGTTTTTGAACCATCTTTTCCATTTTAATAAGACCTAGTGAGTAAATAGTGCACGCAGAGGGAGTTTGCTGATCAAAACCTTGAATCCTGCGTGCAGCAAATCTTTGTATCATGAAAGTATCTTTTATTATTAAGAGAAACACAAGAAAGATAGCAAAGTTTTTGAAAACAGAGTTAAAACTTTCATGTAACCGGCAACTCGATCGAACGCAGTTGAATTTCCAAAATATCTTAAACCATATACAAATGGCAACATCTTCTCCGGACCCTGAAATCAACTCAGTTCATTTTTTTTTGAGGGAGTGTGGTTATTTTTCTTCTTGTTAAAATGATTCTTATAAATTTATATTTACATTTTCCAGTGTCTTTGCCTGTGATAACACTACGTATCGATTTTGTACTATATAACTCATAACTTCAAATGACGTATAATTGGGGCCCCAGCGGGGTTTGCTTATTTATATTCAAATATTTAATCGTTCAATGGCTTAATATTATATAAATATAAGTAATAAGGAATCATTCTTTGAATATTATGAGGTGATATAATTTCGGTCGGGGCGCGATCAAATCTATCAAAAAGTCATAAAGTAAGAGTTTATGCCCGTAAAATGGTGAGCTACTAGTATATTAGATTTAATAAATAATTTGCCAACAGTGGTTGCGACCCCTCTATTTTTTTGAAAGTGCAGAGAGAGAGAGAGAGAGAGAGAGAGAGAGAGAGAGAGAGAGAGAGAGAGAGAGAGAGAGAACATGTACAAGCATTATAACTTATCTGTTAAAATAAGACTTTAATGCACAGTATGTACTTTTTGGTTATAAGAAAGGGGGCTGTGGCGAGGGCATGAATGTATTTACTTACATTTAATATCAATTTAACAATTTTTAATGCCAGTTCGCTTCAGAAATTTATTTTATATAGATTAGTGCAAAAAAAAATATATAATTCTCTCTCACTCTCTCTATGGGTGTGTATAATGACAAATGACAATACTTTTACTTAATGCTAAGCAAATACAAACACCACTATGTGTTATTCCTGTTGACGCCCACAGTGGTCACGTCAATATTTGTCCTCGATTTGTTTATAAACATCCCATGCTTTTATGTTTAAATCAGTTTATAAGCATATGGAGAATAAAAAGAATATGAGAACCAAATAACAGCAAGAATTGATAAAATACATTTATCTTCAGTCATTTTCCAATTGATTTTCTCCTGAACTTTAATTCGATTATAAACATCCTATGCATATAATAACTAATAGAGCTACCTCCCTTTGACCAAGCACTCACAAATAAAATGACTTGTGAGGAAAGACACCGAAAACGCTTTGTGAGTGATCTCCCTTAGACCACAATAAAAATATGAAAAAAAACTATTTGATAAATAGAATTGAAATTCTTCATCAATAAAGTACGCGTTGACCTCGACATTTTCTTAACAATTGTTTGAGATCAGAGTAACCTTGAAAGCTTCCAAGCCACGTGAGTATAAGCACAGAAACTTATCAATTAAAACTAATAAAAGGAACACTTGTGTATTGTTTATAGATCGTTAGGATATGAAGAATTGTTAACACCCCCGTCCTTGTTGAGTGCCTGTAATTCAAGAATTGCTACGCGACAGCTTGCGCATGTGGAGGATGGCCGGCAGGGGACGCCCTACACTTCACCACCTCGCTGCAGGTTCTATCGTATCACGTGCGGTTTATTCAAATTTCAAAAACAGGAAGAAATTATTTTGAAAATTTTAAGTAAAAACATTTAAATTTTGAAAACATATGACATATTTGACGCAAGAATTATCGGAAATGGCTTCTCGAGAAAACGACTCCTGTTGAAAACAATCCCGTAACATCCGCTAATTCCTGGCATCCCATGCCTTCCTGTATTGCCTTGTTTGCACGCTCATTCAGTCTCTCTAAGCGGTCATATAAGGATAACAAACACCGCGCATTCCGATAGTTATGTAACAGTTTCACATACCAAGGAACACATACAGGTATTGTGTCTCACGACTTTCCCCGTAAAATGACGTCATTTGCCTCGTCCTGACAATAACCAAATACAAGCAGATTGTCGTCCCAGCATCTCGGATGTTGCGGGTTTGTTGACAGTAAAAGCAAGTTCATTTGTTGTAATTAAAGCTCGTGGAAGTGATAGCACTTGAGAGCTTAAGAGAGGTCCATCCTGGCTTGGTCATCTGTCAGCAGTCGCCATCTCTGCCTTTTGTTTTAAGTCCCAATTACTCGGCCCACTTGACGAGGGACGAGGTATTCTTCAGCAGCCTAATGAAGTTGAATGGGAGCAGAGGACAACTCTGCGATAAGACTTCTTCCGGTTGTCAGGACATCTCTCTGTGTCCTTCACGAAGAAAAAAGGAAGATGTGATAATCTTTTTATAAAAACATCGAATCTGACATTATAAATGAAACACATATAGGAATTATTCATACGACGTCATTTCCTGTATTCTCCAAGACTATAGCTGTCAATGCAATGAATGTACCTTTTTTTTACCAGCTAATATTTTTTTCAAGTTACATTGTATTAACTTACAAGACAGCTCTGCAAAATAAAACTTAAACATTTGATGGATATACATCGGCGTGGGGTTTTTTCTGACCTACGATTAATTTTGAGTATAAAAATAAGTAACTGTACTGTATTTTCTATAATTTTTATTACGTACTGTACGAGAAGAATGTAGGGAGCTTTGACTTTGCACTGGATGTACATTTTGTCTGTGGCGGATTTACTACATTCATTTGAACCATTTGTCCATTTAAGACACATATATTTACATTTATAAATCATAAACTGAAGTCAGTCTCATATACTTTGACAGTTAGAAGCGTCCAATTCAGCACAGATTTATACTGCAAAACACTTCTACAGAAAAAGTGCAAGTCAATGCGGCCTTGTAACACTGACAATTCGTAAAGTCTTCAGAGCGTTTGTGAAAAGGCACTTGAGCTAGGCTGATCAAAACTTAGATTAATGAAATCAGACAGATTTGCAAATTGATTGTTTATTAAAACCACCTCGTAAAAGATTTTCAAGGAGGAAATTTAAAAACTAAATTACTCCATAAATTGACAAAAAAAGAGCAGGGATTATTTCTTCAAATTTTTGTCATTTACAATCCAGTGATCAAACCGCCTGTGTGTTTTCTGCTTATCTAGATAGCAGTGTAATAAATCATCTTTTTTAAACAGATTAACACTGGTCTCCTATTTCAGTTTTAAACATGTACTTTCTTTACTCCGTACACACTGCAAGTACCGTTTCTCCCATTCTTACAATGTCAAAGGGTTTTGAGTCCACTCAGGGCCGTGGGACTTGTGGACTCGGGACCCCCCCCCCCCCGCACCCACCCTCCCATGAAAACCATGCACGACTCGACTCGGGACCCATGACTTTATATGAGGGTCGGTTTATCCCTTTATATTGCATCTTCCGCTTTTGGCGAAGAGATACAAAAGATGTTCTTTGGCAAATGATGTCATACAAGGTGCTTGGCTTCAGGAATGTGTCGCCTGCTGTCAATCATTGAAGAGGCGATGGTTAAGTGAACGGACGATTAGTTTCCATGTTTTATTCTTGCCAGAGACAGTGATGAACTTGATAGCACATCAATATAAAAGTGTGAAGCATTGTTTGTAGTTTACAAGAACGTACTGATCAACACACAGATAGCTTTATCAGCCGTTATCTGTGACGTATCGGGCTACCCGAACCCGATGAGGTTTCTATGCCGACATAATGAATAGAGAGTGACAGGAGATATCGCGAGATAAGGGACGATTATCGCGCGAGATTAGCACGAGATTATGCATCTCGATAGATACCCGTATGATTAAGTCGTAGATGGGCACGTATAAAGAAGTTTTCTCTAATCCATTGTTATCATCAATAACATCTTTTGATGCAGACGCGTCACTCTAATTTTGACATCTCGGTTAAAGAAAGAATGAATTGTCCTTTGACGTTATGGAAAATCCTAATATGTAGGCTTATCTTTTCTTTAATAAAAAAAAAAACTGCGTTATGGGAGAATACATTCGTGGGTGCATGTAAACCAATTACTCATTTACAACTCTTCCTTGATTATCAACGATTTATGGTAGTTTTTTATTCCTCTCAAAACTACGTTTCACTTTTAATTCCAATTCCAAGTTAAATAAATACAAAGGAAAACGCATTTTCCTTATTCCCACTCAAAAGCATGACCAAAGAACCGTATAAGGTATTAAAATTTGTTGTCAGGTAAAGTGCAGATACCAACTTTCATTATTTCAAATACTTATAGCAACAAGATTTAAACGCTTTCCGATGCATTCTGTAGGCTATTTGAGGGACGAAAACTTCGATTCCGAAACGTATTGTTGGAGGGTAATTATTACCCTGAAGCAGATAATGGGGGCATTACGTGATCAAGATTTGTAAACAGAAGTCGATGCCAATGATTTTCTCATCCTGAAGCCAAGAGGCGACAAAGCGCTGGATGATGCGGAAAATTTGGTCATGTCGTAAATTATGCTATCGCTTCATTACCTTAGATCTACTTGTGAAAGCGCATAGAAATCTGAAAAATACTAGAAAATTACCCGATTCTTGAAATAAAGAAATCACTGAACAAGCAAGTTTCTCATCATTATACTCCAATCTTTCCTTCCAGCCAAAAGCAGGCGTACATCAGTTTTTGACGGGTGGCTGCGTATGGGCAAAATTGAGCGACTTCCGGTGTCAGTGGTTGTATGTCCTTTTTTTATCGACTGGCGGTCATTACGCCTCTTTTGAACAAGTATAACGTTACTACGGAAAGAACTTTTGGCTTTCAATTGAAATGTCATAAACCTATACGGCAATGGACAAAACGAGTTCTCTGTCATTTTTGTCAAATCCAATCTTTGGTAAGCAGGTTCCGATCAATCACGTGTCCTGAAGATAAGAGAAGAAAGAAAATGGATGGAGAGAGATTTACCTCAAACCGGAAGCTCAGCCGATCACCGATACGAGGGAACCAGTCTCAAATGACACAAGCAAAGACAATCGGAATTGCATTATCCTGAGAAAGACCATATATAATTTCTGAGACACGGTCCTTTAATGCCAGTGATGGCTGAGCAGTGATGACTTTCCGATTTATTGCGGAAATCTGTGTTTATCCCGGCACACATCTAGATGACATATGATTTCTATTGTCACTGGAATGGTCTGCGCGATCTAAGATTACCCAATTCCCAGACAAGAGACGGCGTGTTTCGATTTCATAAAAGTGATACACAACTTTATCTTTAAAAATAAAATCCTATATCTTCGATCCTCTATCATAACAAACTGTCATTTGTTTATGTTTATGTTATTCTATTATTCAAGAAATGCTATTGTGATACATGTGCATACAATGAACCTATATTGATTCCTGTACTAAATACCAAAATGTATATATTTCATGTAAATAATGCGTCATTCATACTGATACAATCCTGATATACTTGTAGCTATAAAATACATAAATACAATCATAATGGATAAATGCATACAACGTTTGTATTGTACTGTTACATTTATACGACGTGTAATCTTTTTTAATACACAAATATGTATTTTGTCGACTATATGATATTACATGTCTACACAGTAAAATCTATACATACTCACCCATATTTGTAAAGTTTTCGGTATTTAATTCTGCGTATCAAAACCGTCAGATATATACAGTGTCAAATCTATATATATTGATACATGTAATCATAAGCAATACCCAATATGATATTGTATTTATACAGACATTCAATGTCCAATACGTATTGATACACGCATACAATATCCATGTCTAACATACATTTATACTTGCATGCAGTGTCCAATATTTGTTCAATCATGGATAAAGTGTCTAAAATTGTATTTATACCTGTATACAGTGTCCAGTTCTATTGATTGATAAATGCAAACAGTGTCCAAATTGTATTGATACAGGCATACCATTGTTATGTCTAACATGCATTTAACATGCATACTGTGTCCAATATTTATTTAATTATGCATAGTCTCCAATATTTATTGATACATGCATATAATGTCCAATATTGATCGATACATGCACAAAGTGTCCAATGTGTATTAACACATGCATACTGTGTCCAATATTCATTGATATGTTCAAACAATCCACTATTTGTTCATTTATGCATAGTGTCCAATACACGCACACAGTGTCCAATATGTATAAATAATTGATACATGCACACAGTGTCCAATATGTATTGATACATGCATACAGTGTCCATTATTTATTGATACATACATATAGTGTCGAATTTGTATTGATACACGCATACAATGTCCAATATTTATTGATACATGAATACAGTGTCCAATATGTATCGATACATGCATACAATTATTATTACGTCTAACATGCATGTCATACCATGTCCAATATTGATTGATACATGCACACAGTGTCCAATATGTATTGATACATGCATGCAGTGTCCAATATTCTTTCATTTATGCATAGTGTCCAATATTTATTGATACACACATACAGTGTCCAATATTAGTTGATACATGCATACAGAGTAAATATTTATTGATACATGCATACAGTGTCCAATATTAATTTATTTATGCGTAGTGTCCAATATTTATTGATACACGCATACAATGTCTAATATTGATTGATACATTATTACAGTGTCCAATATTGATTGATACATTATTACAGAGTCCAATATGCATTTATTTATGCATAGTGTCCAATATTGATTGATACATTATTACAGTGTCCAATATTGATTTATACATTGTCCAATATGTATTAAAACATGCATACAGTGTCCAATATGTATTGATACACGCATACAGTGTCCAATATGTATTGATACATGCATACAGTGTCCAATATGTATTGATACATGCATACAGTGTCCAATATATATTGATACATGCATACAGTGTCCAATATGTATTGATACATGCATACATTGTCCAATATGGATTGATACATAATTACAGGGTCCAATATTGATTGATACATGCATACAGTGTCCAATATGTATTGATACATGCATACAGTGTCCAATATGTATTGATACATGCATAAAGTGTCCAATATGTCATGCATATAGTATCACTGATACATGTCTAAATTATCCATTTCCAATATGTCGCATGCAATGTCCAAAATTGATTGATACATAACCACAATGTCTAATATATATTGATGTATTGATAAGTATAAGCAATGTCCGATTGTACATGATAGGTTGCAAATTGTATTCTTTATCTTGTACAGACAGTCAGTCAGTTAGTAAGAAGGAAATAAAATTAATGTCATGTAATATATTTATTGAAACAATTTGTCAGTACATTACGTTAATTGTTTTAAAACTTAAAAATGCATTGAAATGTTTATTACTTGCACATTTATTTCTTTTTTTCACGTTAACACATTTAGTGGGTTTGTTTGTTTGTTTGTTTGTTTGATTTTTGGTTTGTTTATTTGTTTGGGTTTTTTTTTTGGGGGGGGGGGGGGGTATATAGATCCGACCGACCGGGTATGAAATCTATTCATTTATGATTTAATGTATGAGAATGCATATACACTTGTCACAATCACAATAGATAAATTACCAATTATTTGAGCATATGTACGATATAAAATATAATCATCATTTATATGTAGTAGGAAAAGCCAAACGGACAATATACGATAGACGTCACACTGTGTACCAGTAATACTAAGCATCAAAAACTTAAAACCCATTTGAAGCCATGCATTTTAGCTCTATGTATTTTATGCTATCAATTACAAAGCATGACTTGATAGTTTATATAATTTCAATAACACTGATTTTGTTTGTGAATTAAACAGTGATGTTTTAACCTAACTCAATGATAATTGACACACTAATTTTTCTAATAAGAAGGGAAATAAGTATTTTTTAAGAAAAAAGAGATCGAGCAAATCATCAAATACATGTCCCTAATTAAATTTTATGATTTTTAAACTTATGATTAAATATTGAATCACTGAAAAAAATTCATTCTGAAAAATATTTCATATGATATAACTACTCTTTCTAACTTGATCTTGTACCATTGATAGTGTGGGGAACAATGGGTAGTGGACAGCTTCATATTTATATTGTACATCAGTGTGTAATTGAAAGTAATTGAAAAGTAATTGGAATTACATGCGTTTTTTGAAAGTAATTAATTAAATTACCATTACATGTAATTGAAAATTTGGCCAATTACACATTACTTTCAATTACATCAAAATTTGTAATTAATTACACTCAATTACCATTATAAATTACCATTACACCATCCCTGACCAGTATGGTGCCTGCTAACTAACTGGTGAAATATCTGTACAAAATTACTGATACAATTTCAACTCAACATCTGTATATAGGTACTCTAATATTCTAAAATTTAATGCAAAATTGCCCCGTGCAGCAACAATTAATCCGGTCAGTGCATACAATCTGGTTTAAAGACCATATATACTATAATAATAAAAGTATTATACGACTGTCCATTAAATGCACCAAATCTGGTTTCGCGGCCCAATACTGTAGTCTGTATACTAATATTATATAAGTTCAGTATTTGATTGTTACTTTCATTTGTTTATATTTACACCTGATAAAAGTCAGCCAATTGAATTAAGCGTAGTTTAATTTCGTCAAATGTTTTACTGCATCAGTTTTCAACTTTAAAATCATCCTCGTTTAATTGATTGTTGATTCATATTCAAATTATTAACCATTTAAATTAATGAATCTATAATTTGCTCGAGCCCACAATACAAAGACTTGTAATGTGATACTGTACCGATTTTCAGAATGTATCGGTACAGGTATCCAATTTTGTTTTCGATAAATACTTGGCATTTATTTTGTATGATGTGTATCATCGTGGAAAAAAATATTTACAAATTCTTTAATTTTAACGCATATTTGATCTGTCATAAAATTAAGTAAAATAATCCCTTCATTAATATCAAGTCTGTTACAATGTCGTTTAATTTCTTTGTTTATCATCATCCTGCAATGATGCCACCAAAATGCAATTATAATGCCCTTTTTTATTACCTTGTACAAATTTCCATTTGTAGTTGATATATAATACTATTATAAAATGCGCCAATAATGTTACACATGTACTTGATCTCAAAGTTGAATAGCAAGAACATCGGCAAATATTGAAAATTTCCCAAACATGAATGACAAAAATCAAAAACTTGATGATTTGTATTTGTTTATTCTTGTGAAATAATGGATAAATGAAAAATAAATAAAAAATAAATTAATATGGCTACAATGTAAAGCACACAAACACACTTGTCACACTAATATATTCTGCATATAAAAGCGGCAGTTCTGACAAAGATTGTATTCATATAATATCTCAGGAAAAGTCCTGAAGGAGACAGGTCAAAGTTCACACACAAACACTCGCGATGTGATTGGTCCTCGGTAACCTTTGGTTCCACACGTGACAGTTTCAATAAGTTAATATAAATGGCAAAATATTCAGATGAAGGCAAAAAACGCCGTAGTCAATTGGTCCCTTTGACAAACGAATGTATTCTGAAAAATAAAGAAGAAAATATTGAAGAAACCATTTAACAAAACATTATGAGATAATACACAGTATCATATTTAAAAGTTTACATGAACAGATGTAATTCACTTACATTTACAGTGAAATGAGTGGGTAGCACTATGGTTTATTTGATGGGAGAGCTGCCGCGGGAACTTCCGTCCATTCTGTCGCTTTCTACTTCCTCTTCCTCCATAACGTCATCTTCCTCCTCCTCTTCAACGTCATCATCAACATCCTCCATTTTACTTTCTAAAGGAAGACGGTCCACGATTTGATGATTGTCGGTTTCAACTACAGGCATGCTCAGTTCACGATCTGTTGCTTTTCCGATGAAATTTCTGATTTCAGCAAAGTAAGATTCATCCTTGGATTCTAGATCGGGTTCGGCAATCGGTGAATCCCGAACATTTGGTCCCTCAGTTTCATGCTTCTTCAAGTGTCGGTCCAGATTTGTTTGCTGGCCAAAGCATCGATCACAGAGAGTACAACGGAATGGTTTCTCTTTGTTGTGAATGTTTCTCACGTGTCTCTGGAGATTAGAAGAAATGCTAAAAGATCTCTCGCAGTATTTGCATTTATAAGGCTGTTCCCCTGTATGAGTTCTAAGATGACGTGTCAAATTAGCAGAGCGGGGAAAAACTTTCCCACAAAATTTACATCCATATCTTTCCTTTATTTTGTTCCCAGAAGAAGTATACGGGAAAGAGTCTGGTAGTTTATCCATCATGGCGCTTATCCCCTTCTCTTCGCTTTCGTGTTTGATGGCCCCGAATTGTCCCATGGCGGCAGCAACATATGAAGAACTGCTCATTGGAAATCGTGAAAATGGCATGAATTTGGAGACTTCGTGAAGAGATTGTTGGAATTTTTCTTTCCCTAAACGCAGATGATCCATAATAAGGCTTGGGGTTCCAAACTGGGGATAGGCATAATGAAGTTTGGCATCGGGGCCAGAGCAGGGCAAACCAAATATGTGAGTTTTCCTCGTATTTTCAGGGGGCGTGATTTCTTTCGGGGCCTTACGAGTAAGGTCAAGCGGCTGTTCCCCAGATGACGGTTTGGGTGAGGCAGTGGTCCTTGAATGTGCAGGAGATGGAGATCGTGATTTTGTTGCTTTGGAAAGATCGAATGGAATATCTTGGTTTTTCTCTTCTTTCTCGTGACTCGGTGAAGGTAGGTCTTTGGGCTTTGGTGAGATTCGCTCGGTTTTTACGGACTGACTAAAGGGTAACCAAGGTTGATGTGGTGATCCCCGGGAAGGAGACTTGGTCCTTGGACGTTTTGAAGAGCTGCTTTCACTTTCTGCATCGGAAGCAGAACTGTGGTCCGAATCACTTCCGGAACTCAGTGGTGAGTCGTTAGAATTTGAGTTGACGGAATTACGTCCGGATTCCTCGGCGTGTCGCTCAAATAGTCGGTCACGTGGTGACAAGTGAGAGGGAATGGAAGCTTTCCCCAAAGGTGAGGTCGGTTGTAGAGACATTTTTCCGGGATTTGATGGTGAAATCGGGGATGTCAAACCAGGAAATGGGTGACCACCAGGGAAAACTGGAAACGAAGCTCCAAGTGGAGGATAGAATGGATAGGGAGGCCGATACATCCCCATGTACAGGGCTGGATTCAAGTGGGAGGGGGTGACGGCGCTTGGCAAGCTTAACTGGCTGATTTTGTCAGATGGAAATCCTAGATGAATTCCATTTCGAAGAGCGCCTTCACAGAAGCGTTTGTGTTTGCTCAGAGAGGTAACTGTAGAAAAGGCCTGGCCGCAGTCCTTACATTTAATCTGTTGACGACAGTCGGCGTGCATTCTCTTGTGGCGACAGAGATTGGAGAACTGGGTGTAGGCTTTGAGACAGACTTCACATTGGAATGGTTTGACACTGCTGTGGATGTGCTGATGCTGCTTCAGGCCGCTAGATGTCGCAAAGGTCTTTCCGCATTCTCCACAGGCGTGGCTCCTGGCTCCTACGTGTTGGGATCTTATATGGCGCTGAAGGTTGCTTGGATCGGTGAAGATCTTGTCGCAATTCTCACAGCTGAATTTTTTGAGTGAGTCGTGAGTGATCTGCAAGTATTCAAAACAGAAAAATTAGGACATCACAAAAATTTTAACATCTTATTCATTTTTATATACTACTATATACTGGTAATCGAAACTGTCACTTTGATTTGTATAGGTGCCTACCTGATGACGAATTAAGTTGGATTTCCATTGGAACGACCTTGGACATTTGTCACATTTGAACTCTCCGTGGTCTCCGAGCTCAGGGACCTCCGAGGACAGGTCAGTGTCACCATTACCAACGCTGCAATAAAACATAGCAACATTTAGTGGAGGGACCGGGAAAAACAATCACCGCATGTACTGGATAATGATGTTCAAGATATTATTAAGATAAGAAGAATGTACTTTTCTTTGACTAAAATGGTTAACCACGTCAATATTTAAGTCAGGACACTGGTTCAAGAAGTGCAGAAGATACTTTGCGGGGGATGTGTCTGATTGTATGTTTGAAGATCAGAAATGTGTATAGGAAACACTTCTCCCGCATCGAACAGACCCTTTTAATTCTGACACAAGTAATTGGAAGGCAAAAAGGCTTGCTTAACTCCCATTAGAATGGACACAGTTGACTGGCCGTTATTATGTTGCATCTTTCCATGCGAGGTGTTGACAGGTGGCTAAATGAGACTAAATCATGCAATGTTCCTAACTGATCTACAGGTATGAGAGAGAGAGAGGGGCGGTGGTAACGTGATCCTCGCCCCCGTGTTTGTGTTTCTGTTTATTTTACTGTCTCTCTGGAATCTATGTCTTAACAATGGACCTATTCACGACTTCGATGTATTACATGTATACATGAGGCGCATCGTAAGGAATTCCGGGGTTAACACTTGAAGGGTGATTATCGACAGCTCAGAAGTGAGAGAAGGGGTGTAACTGAATACGTGGAGGAACCACCTCATGCATTCCTGGGGCTCACCCTAGAGAGGTCAACAGGGACGATGTTTACAGACCTACTCTGGTGTGAGCACCCCTCGGCCACGGCGGTGAGTACTTTTACCAAGATGGGACAAGTTTCGCACTAATCACAAACCGACTCACTGGTGTAATACAATGGGAAAATTATGCCGGGTGCTTAATTTCTAATTTAATCCGCTATTACGATGACCGTGTTCAGGTTTTATCGTGGTGATGCTTAACTTTTAAATTCGGGACGTGTGATTAATGGTTAACCTTTTTTGTGTCACGTGACTTTAATGATGCACAAGGCACTTTGTAACCTGAAGATTTCGGATATGATTTTTTTTCTTTCTGGAACAAAGTGCTTGATTTTAATTACAGATGCTGTCATGTTGAACGACTCTATTTGCAAACAGTTGCTCTCACTTCTTGTCTAATTTGATAATTTCATTGCAAGAGCACAATCACCACGCGTATCCCGTCTACAATTTCTGTCCAATAAACTAACCTTTTTCTTTGTCAACATATTTTTATCAAATCCATCTTGATTTTTCTTCAATTCACATTATAAATTGACACTAGAAATCATGTCAAACATATAGCTATCGCCTCATAACTCTGATAATGAGATAAGATACCTCATATTTGATGTCAAACATTTAGAAAGCAAAAATCAACATGCAATTCAAATCAATCATTTATGTTTAAAAAGAGTTACAGCCTTTTTACTTCAATTTGTTTGCCGGTGTAATAGAAAAGTTATCTCTTAGGATCGTCAAAAAGTGGCCCAATGTAATACGAAGCGTGTGTTTATCCGGGGCAAACAAGACTTATGCTACTGCATGACAATTTCACTTTCTTATAAATTTCAAATTTTCGAACACCCAATTTCCTTCTTTTTTTTAACTTTTAAGATCGTACAAAACTGTCACATGGCATTATCAAGAAACTGTTTTGTCTTTCAAGTTGCTTTAATTGAGCCTTAAGTCGTGAAACTGTTCGTGAGAATATTCACGAATTGATATCTCGTGTTTAACGGCGTATTTGAGGACACTTCAATTTGTGTTTTAGCAGACAAAGAGTGCAATCTTCAAACACTTCCTCCATGTGATTTATATGTGCAGGGGGACTCAAATCGCACACACTCGCAAAACTCCTCACCCCGCCTTGTTAAAACCAAAAAGGACAGTAGATAGTTTTTTTTACAATCTGGTTTTTTATCGTTTGAATTAATACTCGATAGAGTAAGCACGTGAACTGACTGATCAATTAATTAATACGAACCTCTTATAGTCCAAGCTCTCATCCTCGGAGTTCCTGTCCATGGACATTTTCTGTGGAGTATTCTGGACGTTGTTGCTATGGGTACAAGCGTACGTCTGATGGCGTGCTAGCGCAATTTTAGACCGAAACACCTCTCCGCAATCACAAGGGTAATTTGTCTCACCTAAAACATTCAAAAATCACAGAAACATTAATTTCACCTGTGTACATATTGTGGGTTGATAAAGACCAAACATGGTCTTAGTACTGCTTGCCTACACGGAAAAATTTTGAGTAACAATCTGTGGTGGGAAATTATCTTTTCGGGGTCTAAGATTTCTGAATTAATTTCTTCTTTCTCATTTGCAAATTATAATCAAGAAGGGTTTCGCGTTGTCCAGTGGTCAAACGTCAATCGGAGCCTCTCGGAAGTCGACCCTTCTCATGACCTCAGACTGGCGCTTCAGCCGGGTCATCGCAATATCTTTTTGTGAGTCCTCTTGAAAAGATCTCCATTTTCTATTTTAGGCCCAAAACGCATTAGAATGACCAGATCGGCCAATGCTTGGAAGCGGTGTTTTGAAGAATTCTTTTGTATTGGACTGTAAATGATATTTGGCCGAAATGGGTGACCACAGCTGACCCCGATCCTGCATGTCCAGTTTTCTTTTTGTCCAGGGGTAAACAATATTTCGATGAATTCAAGCTACCGTTTTCGTATTACCATAATTCATAAATCAAGGAGCCCCGTCCTTTGTGATCGTGACAGCTGATCTTGTCTTTGAGTTGTAAAAAGTCAACTTGACCGAAAAGAAACACTGAGATAGTAATTACCCTTAACAAATACCCGCATTGTTCACTCTGCAAAAAATCGTGTTGTCACCAAAAAAATACTACACTACAGCTTCGGCTCGTCAGTCACAACAAGGAGAGAGAAGTAATGCAAGACAAAAAAGTAATTGTTGAATAAGAATTAAAGAATTTGAAATTGATATTAAAATTTTATCTTTTGTTCGTGTCTCTGTCTTATGTCACACACGAGATAGGACATAAGCACGGTGGTTTTCTTCATCCGCATTCACCTTAATTACATGTTTTTGGCTTTTTTCTTAATCCTCAAATTTGTCAGCTGAAATATGGCAACTTTTTATCTCTACTCTCCTCTTAAATCCCAATTAGATACACTCATTTCGGTGAGATGAGAACACCACCGAAATTAAATTTTCTTTATGCTTTGACCTTCATTTCGTTTTCTGGTGAACCGCAAAGCTGATTCTGTCACAATTTCATGGGAAATTGAAAGTAAGTGAAAATCAATTAGACTTTCTAAGCCTGCATAATGGAACACAAGTAATTTGCATACATCTATTATAGCGTTACCCCATAAGATATTGAGGTGTGCGCACAAAGGGGGCTTGCTGAAAAATGTGCAACTTGCTATCTTTTTATAATATTTCACTCAAGTTGTTTTAAAAATAAAAAGCGCATTAGAAAATTTTAAAGAAATAGACATAAAAATAAAATGCCATTAGAAGATTCACCATAAAATGCTAAAATTAAAAGATTTCTTCTGCAATGGTATTTTCGGTGTCAGGCAATATCTAATAACAAAATAACTTGCTAAAAGCTTTAGCAAAAGATCGATTTTTCATTTAATTGACGACAAGATTAAGTAAATCACTCAATTTAAAAAAAAATTATATCTATTGTAATACAGGAAGTGCTGGGATATTTTATAGATACAGCAGTTTAAGTACAAATCGGTATAATATGGCTAAATTTGATGACGAAAATTGTCTTAAAAGAAATGTACCCCCCAAAAAATTCTTACAAAATATTATCAAAAGATTAAAATGATATATATGTGCATGTCAAGAAAAGTCTTTTCTTCTCAACGAGTGCCACACAAATTGATAATGGCGAAGCGACTGAGAGGGAGAATAGATAGCCCCAGTAATCGGTTTAGTGAAAGTGTAAGCCAGTTGTATAGAAGTATTCAGCTAGCCTTGAGAATCCGGCCTGCTCCTCAATACAACACCCTACAACTACACAGCTCCGACTAAATAAAAAAAGCATTCAACTTTTAATTGTTGGTCGAGAATCAACTCGCCTTTTTATCATTTAGTAATCGGTTTTTGAATAATGTGGGAATATGAATTTTTTATCGAGGAGACAAGATCATTAAGATTCTTTCAAAGGTGGGAACTATAAAGAAAAATCAAAGAATGGCTTCATTGGAAATTTAATTAAAGACAATTTTTTGAATGATATTTCATGCGTACGGTAAGTAAAAGTTTAAATTGTTTATTTTGGTCCTAGTGGGTGAATCTTCAAAGAAGCGAAATCGACACGAGGCGCTAGTCTCAGCTGCGATTACACATCAAAAGACGACAGATTCAACACACGGATATACCAATATTTGTTTAAAGAATGTTCACAATTAAAAAATTCAAAGTATTCATCTCACAATACAAAAAACTTTTATTCATCTATTAAGTAAATATTTCAAATAAAAAATGTCCATGTTCGTTGATGAAAAAATAAATAATTTTTTAAGAAAACATAATAAGTAATTTATCACGAATTAACAGAAAAAAGTAAATAATTATTGTTTGACATTAAATCAAATTAAAAAAAAATAAAATGTAGACATTTAAACTGACCTTGGTCATCTAGTTTGGAGAAGTCCGGGGCGTCCATTCGACAGACCGGATCGGCGGGGTAGATGAGCATTTCGTCGCCTGGTAGTATATCTCTCATTGATTTGTAGTAAATCTGAAATAAGGAAAGGGGTGTAAGTCACCGGAGGCAGACTGGGGGGAAAGTGCTCGTATTTTTGTTTGTTTGGATTTTTACATGACTTGGACGGTGATCTCTGATTCACCTGTCATTTTACACAATACTTAGGTTGTGCGTGCCCATCTCAGGTGCCGTAATTGACAGGCGGCGTTAGCCAATCAGAGAGCCCCGTTTTCGTGATCGATGGACTTTTCTTTTCAAGAGATTATAGCGCCTACAAACAAGCTTCTGCGGCTAGTTGATTTGTTATAGAGAACGGTTCTATACAAATAGTCTTTATCTTTATATTTAAACACAAGTTTCTTTTCACTCTTTCGAGTTTCAATTTTATAAAATAAATAAGCCCAAAGTCGCGGTAGGGCTAAAGTAACTTAGCAAGCGAGACAGATACTGAGTGGAATGGAGCAGTAGTTTCATAGCTCGGCGGTAATTACGACACTCAAACAAAACACTTATTTCAAAGATTTAAGTTGCAGCGATACAAGTGGTACCACCAATTATGACAAAAGCGCTAGGTTTCTGTGTGTGTGAGATAGTGACAGAAATTGGACACAGAAATACAACAAAGACACACTTTCCTTCAGATAAAAAAAATGACAATTTTATTTATCGCACTTATGTTTTCCATTTATTTTGATAACTTGGTGATGATAATGATAATGTTTAACCAATTTAATTTTATGGGATAATATAAATCAAAACCTTATACGGGTGGCTGATTTTTAATGAATATTAATACTACAATACCATTTAATTAGATGCGTATTTTTGTTTATATCTAAAAACATAGCTAAAAACTAATTCTTAATTTCACTGAATTATTTTATATACAAATTAATTTTTAAAAGAAAATCTTACCTTCAATTTTAACAACAGCAGCGATGTGTAAGAATATTAAAACAGTTTTAAATTTTCTACAGTGTCCGTTTTACTTTTATACTAAGGACAGTTGAACATCTCAATGCCAATAGGAGAATGACAGAACATCCAAATATCATCACCTCTAACACATAAGGTGTAAAAATGACACGCCTTAAAGTGATTACTGTACCGTGCCTCCCAAGCCAATAAAACAAAAATTGACCTGACAAACCGTTAAAAGAAGGGCTCTGCTAAACAAGAAAACCCCCTCTCCCCCACCGCGCTCCAAACACATAATTAATGCCTAATTAGTTATCAATCTTGAAGCTTAAATTGGAAAAACGATTTTAATCGCGGATTATGGATCAAATCCCCCTGCATTAACTGATGAGCGTGTATGACATGCCGTTGTGATGTTTTTTCATGGGATGTCAAATATGATTAAATGAATAGAAAGGATTTGTTATTAAAGAGGGACACTTGCTTTTCACAACAGTCTTAGCCGTTTTATTGTGAGACAGTGTGTAGATAAAATGAATTTGAATTAATATATCTAAATGAAAAGAATATTACCGTAAGTAATATATAGATGAAATAATTATAAAATAATGTTTAGATGAAATGAATATTAAATATAATCTAGATGAAATGAATACTGAATAAATGTAACATTTGATTTCAAATAATATACATGAAACAAGAAATACTGTGTAATTAATATTATTCGTACCTATGACCATATCATCAAAATGGACAAAGCACGACATTTGATTTGATAAATTTGTTTGGAGTTATATTATCTCATGATTAACAAATTAGCAAAAATAAATTTTCCTCATTATCATTTTTTTGGCCAGTAATATAAGTGACAGTCACCCATATAATTAGGAGATAAATATTACAAGAGATGATATTAAATCCCTCGTGACTAAGATGAGACTGAATCTATTCCGAGCTTTATCTATTCGCCCGAGTAAAAATTGGTGATAATCAATTATTTTATAGATAAAAACTTCATCTATTGTAAATTACTTATGCATACTCAATAGACTTTAAAGAAAGATAGGGGATGGCTGTGAGCCTTAGTAAACCTAAAAAGAAAGGATTGAACGGCTGGCAAAAGATAAAGCATACAAAAATACACAAGGAAAAATAAAAGAATTAAACTATAATTGTCTGTCTCCATCTTTGTCATTTGAAGCAAATTAAAGTCAATCTTCGGTAGAAGATATGAATATGTCATAATCAAAGGAATCAGAAAATAACAGAAAACAAAGGGAGAAAGAATTTCTTCTTCTTGGGTCCTTCAAGAATTCACATTAAGCACCACTCGAAGCATGAAAAACATAAAAAAGAAACCAAAGACGGATGTAATAAATCCGCCTTATCTTTTGGTGCCATCTTCGCAGCTCCGCGGGATGTTGTTTAATTTCAAGAAAAAGACACAGACCGTCTAGGAAGCCCCCTCTCACTAATTTACTGTGTTGTTAATATTCTCAACATTGCTTCTTTTTTTCTTAATGTTTGTTAAATTATGTGAAACACATGGTGTGGAGTGTTATCCCAAGAGGAGCGAGGAACCGCGGGAAATTTAAGAATAACTGAAGTTGTCTTTAATTATTCAATTTACAGATGTTTTAGCGAGACATCAAAATGTCGTGAATTTCAAAAAGGTATGCAGAGAACGCGGTGAATATTACTTTTCTTTTATGATAATGCTGAATACGTTTTTAAAACTCTTTCAAAATATTTTCTAAAGCTATCTTTGACACATTTTCACAATGTCTGTGATTTTGAATACATGGTAAAACATGTGTTATGAATAAACATAATTATAGTCATTTATGAAGTTTGAACTTACTTCTTCTTCAATTTGTATGGCCATCAGATTTTGGTTTTCCGAGCGTGAACAGTTTCGTATATATTTCATCCAATTTCCGCTTCCTGTTTCACTAGCATCAATCCACCCTTTTATTTCTCCGTTTTCATTCAAAATCTGAAATGAAAAAAATAAAACGAACAGTCATGAGTGAAATTTTAAAAAAAATGTAACACTATATCATGCATGAAAATCGAAACTGCACCATGAATATATGAGAATGAATTAAAAGATTATTCTCGATACATAACTTAAAATAAATATTAAAACAATGAGAGAATTAAAAAAAAAAAATAAAGTTATTCACAATTGTCTTAGTGAGGCCTTTGACAACGCCGGCCACCTGAAGTCAAGATGAATTAGTTGATACTATAGGACACCAGCCATTTGCTATGTGTATGAGTAGTAACCCCTCCTATCGAGATCTAATGTGTGCGCTGGCTTGCACTGCTATCTACACGCCGTGCAGCCAATGGGACGCGCTCAACATGATCAAATTATTGCATTGCATGAAAGACAACAAGTAGGGAAACTTTCTCTCTGCCAATAACGCCTCAGGAGGAAATTCGACATATTTATGTGAAAACAATTCTCAGCGATGAACATATTTTGTGTCAATGATTTTTTGAAAAGTAAAAAGAGAATTTCGCAATTATTTTTCTTTAAATATTTTTTTTATGATTTGATGAAACAAAGTAAATTATGAATAATTTGTCACAAATCTGCGGCCTATTCTTAATGAATTTTTTCATTATGAAAATTCGCCTGGAGTTGTTTCGACAATTCTAGAGCAAGTGAATCCCTTATTATGTTCTATGGACAATACTGCGCAGCTGTCTCCAACCGCGGGAGTTAGGGGAGGTTATCAATCCCTCGTTATCATTTCTTACACCCGGGCCACGACTTCTTCAGAGCAATTCAGGCTTGAACCGTCAACAATTTGCTACAGTTTCAAAGACCACTATGCTACAGATTAAGTCAAGTCGTTTCTCTGTGTTGCACCCGTTTTTGCAGACCAATGTATTTGTTAAAAAGCAACATAAAATTAGGAAAGATTAGGCAGCATTGACACTGCTAGAAACAGCGCACCTGTCTGCTGGTGCGTTCGATGCGATGCATACAGACGAAAGAGGGGCCTGCTCAATACATAAATAACTTTCACCTGAGTGACACCGTTCTTTGTTCGACCAGGTTTACATTTTTATTGAATTATTTCTCAGTGAAGGCATCGAATCGAAACAGATTGAACATTTATTTAATTTTCGAAACAATTTGGATCGACATGATTAACCTTAGCTGGGCAATGGTATTTTGAATGCTCCTGATGCGAAAATGTTGACGAGGAATATATGAAAAGGACTCTGCGAAATATTGTTAATTGTGCGGACCTAGTTTGTCATCATTTGCAAATTGTTAGTCATCGCTAATAATAACAAGCGTCCTTAATGCAGTCACTCCGAGTGAACATCCATCCAGTGACATTTCGGAACCAGAGAAGAAATGGTGGTTAGATCATCATGGCGAATTAAAACTAGATTTGAGAGATAATTCTAGCTACATATACTAATTAGAAAATATCATAGGCTGCTAGCGTATGATGATGCAAATATTTCCCTATTAACGAGTCATTTGCAATTTTAACATTTGGTTGTGTTCAGTCCTTGCTGAAAACATGCCTTCATGACATCTGGTCCCCGTCCTTATTAGCCAGATTCTCCAGAAAAACTTTAAATCTTTAATTTCCGCACCTCTTATATTCTTTTTTAATAAAGAAAAAATAATCGTTAAATTATATGAATTACAGATGTTTATATTAATGGCGGCGTGACCGTGTTGGTTCGACTTTTATCATCAACCATTGCTTTCCATGTTTGATGGCAGAAACCAGCGAGAAGACACGAAACCCCGCAGCGTCCCCGTACACTGTCTTTTCTCATAAAATATATGATTTCTAAACATTTACAAATGTTTCCTATTAAAATGAAATTGTCTGCATTCCGTTAGAGACAAACTCCTGGGAAACTCTTCCTCCGTTACGACACACACTGTCTTCCTCCTTATCTCTGCCATCTTGGGCTTCCCAGGCCGATCCAAGCTCCCCAAAACATAACACACTTTAAAATGATGACATAACTCACACAAGCATTGTATAAAGATGACACCGGGGCATATTTAGAATAGCAGTAGAGTGAGATGTTCCAACTTAACAAACTAAACGACAAGGCTCATTCAGAGCGCTATCATCTTATTTTGGCGCTATTGTGCAAGGGACAACTGTTTGGACAAGAGATAATCGGTTCATTGTGGTCCTCTCGGTGGGTCATAGGTGACTACATCACACACACTTTCCTTTAGCATGCCTTGTTGAGGGTTTAAATGTTGTATCATGCGGCCAGAAGCATGTAAACAAATGGCATATTTCTGAAAGTATTTCATGTCTGATTTTATCACAATATTACCATCTGTAAAGTTATTTCATATACATCCTGTTTAAATGAAACAACCCCCCGGTAAAGAGAAATACATTGTTTCATATTTATGCAATAATTTTCCTAAATATATATGTTCATTATTTTTCAGAGATCTATCTGCAATAGTCTAAAATAGTGGGGTTTTTTAAAGATTAAAATCCAAAACTTATCATAATTGCTTATACAATTTTTTGTGTACTCACACATCTAATAAATGATACGTTAAACACGTATAGTGTTTAGATGTATGGGATGTGGGCGAATTTATTGTTTATAGTTAGAGAAATCCTGCAAGCCAAAACTTAAAAAACTAGGTTAGACTAGAAGTTGTTTATTTTGATCAGACTGAGGACGATCATTTGACCTTCGATAAAGATTGTTTATTTCTCAACCTTCGAAACAAAATCTCACGACGTCGAAGCTCCACCATGTGTTCAGGGAGAAACTCTTGGAAGCCTGCGCGGGGATCCTTAATTGTAAATGAAAATATTTCACAGACGTCTCTCGATGCCCACTGAGATGGCACTAATGCAAACAATCTTGTCATTTTTTGAAATATGATTTTTAAACAGAAAAATTAATGATGCATCATCGCTTACACCTCAGAATGGAGGCAGTCGATTGCCACCGATGAAATCTCGCCGAAATCTCGCGGTGCTGCCTCTGCATATTGCGGAGGACTACCTCACACAAAAACATCGTAAACAACTTTATAATTCTTCATATTCAATGTAACATTAAATTAGTCATTTCGCAAAATTAAAAATCTATAAATTGAATCTTAATGGGGTGACATTGCACTTTGGTGAACGATTTACAAGTGGAAGATCGGGTTCAAATATCTCGGGTTATTGCATCTGTGAATCTGTTCATTTAGTTTGCCTTATTATAAATATGAAAATTTCTAATTTGAGAGCTACTTTAGCGGAGAAAATAATCATTTGTCCCCGGCCCTTAGAGATGACACGTCGAGAGATCGGAATTCCAACACTCATTGTATTATTAGATACAACATGAGAAGATTACATCCCGGCATTTTTTTCATTAATTCTAAAAACTGCTTTACCCACTATTAAAGATCAATTTGACAACAGAATTAAGTATCGACGAGGACTTGGGTCAAACGGTATATTTTTTTACGTTAGGAATTAAAAAGATTATAATTTTTCAATTAAGTTCCGAATAAATAAGATGGGACGGCGATTGACAAGAGCGATATTAACAGGGCTAGATTATACATCGTCTCTATTGTCCTCTGACAATGCCTCCAAGAAACCTATGTACCCAGTGCCTCTCGTCTGCTTATTGAACGCGCCAAATTCGCTCCTCCCCGTATCTTCGGCGAACAATATGACGTACATTCTCTCGCGGGGTCCTGAGGTTTGTTCACACATCAGCACAGAACCAAGGGAGGACGAACCCGACTTGTTCTCATTGTCACTCTCCAATCACTCTCCTCTCGCTAGCATGGGATCTCATTATTATCAGAACATGACATTTGTGTATTTAATGGTATCATTAAAGTTTTCATTTTTAAATATTTTTTTCTTTAGAAAATCAACTTTAATAAATGTTATGTTCGGCACGGTATTTTATTTTTCTCCAAATATTTCTGACACCTGGCAATCAATTCTATAAAAAGGGACTCTACAGTCACTGTACTCTACAAGAAAGCGACACGAGAAACTGTTATTGTTCCTTTTCGTTTTGTTTTGATGAATACTGCTTTTTTGTTGAGATCTCTGATAAAGCTTAGCCGAAACGAAAATCTTAAAATTAATTTTCCTTGTTAAATGATTTTATCTACAAAAAATTGAGTTGACATTTACAGTTGCACACTTTGCCTTGTGCTTTTAAAATACTCAATATAAGAACATTTAAACAAATGTTTTCAGCTTTAATGACTCCAATCTGTCACCAATTTTGTGCTTATATACAGATATCGATACAAATGTTCAACGTCGATCCGATTTGCACGTCGTGACTTCGGATTGTGATTTTAAGTTCTTTAAAAATCTCCAGAAAGCAGATTACTGGGATGAACCTTATAGAAAGCACAGATTACTGACTCATGTCCAGTAGTGGCCGTGGACTTGTTTCTTCAATGCTCAACTTTACCAGTACATGTAACGCGCGCCATATCAAACTGATATCGTTGGTATTTGCGACGCAGGACGGGGCTCACGCATTAAACTTTTTTTCCATTCTCTGATCACTGTGAGACAAATTAAAAGATAAGTATTCATTGGATTGCAACATGCATCTGTAATGAGAACTGTGATGAATACACGGTGTATCTTATAAATTGTCCTCCGTCGCGACAAAATCTAACTCGATAATGTCACGCACTACAATGAACCCTCCCCGCGCTGCTCCCTCGATAAGCAATCACCCTGGCGCAGGGTCATGAGTCGTGGGGATGCTGTAGCGCTGGGGATATGGCATGATACATCAAATTAACGTCCCCTTCTTCCCGCAGAAACGACAATTAACTTGTTGACAAACTTAAATTCCCTTGTCGTAAGCGCTCGTTTCTAGCGCCCTTTAAATGAGGATCGTAATTTTATATTAACATATTTCGTTTATTAGTCATTAAATAAGGTTTTAGTTGAAAAGGAACAAGACTTTCATTAAATATTTTTAAAAAGGATCATTTAGCAGTTTCGTTTGGTGCAGTTGAACACGCACATTTGTCAGGTTGGGGGGGGGGGGGTGTTTGTATCCCCCCCCCCCCTCCAACTGGTCATACAGTCAACCTACATGAGCACTTGACAACATGACAGCAAAGTGGGACGCAAGACGCTGCACAACACTGCATTCGTTACGTCAGTACCAATGCACAACAACAAAACATCAACAATTAAATGCATAACATTGTCCTTTAAAAACAAAGACTTAAGTTGTTTACCTATTGCGTCAAGACAATACGCACTATTTAACCCTATATCAAAATAAAGGATTAAAAGCAAATACAATCGCAGAGATTTAGCACCAAATTCTGGACCTACCTCGGAGTCTGGGTGTTGTCTATGCTATGGGTACAGTATAAAAAGTGGGGCTATATAGAGCAGCGACCAGGGGTGACAGGAGCCACATGTTTGGGGGAGCGGAAGATCTGTGGTTTGTTAGAACCAGTGTCATTTTTACTTTCCCATCATTATCACCCAGATTTCAGAGCTGAGATCTCTCAAAAAGCCTGGGAATGAAACTTCCAGACACCGCAACAGAACAAGTGTATGTAAGATACCATTGTGATGAGATCTAGTCTTACTTTTTATAGCGCTAAGGCTGTGAAATCATATTCCGTTACTGAATTATCCCAAATGGATAAAATGATATTAGCTTTTATAATAAATAGATAGGTAAACATTTAACATAATTTCTTGTTTACTTAAACGTCTTAACTGAAATAGGTAGTTTATGAAAACATGCACAATTATGCGTCTAGTATGCTTATGAAAAATAATTCAAACAATACAGCATTGGACTGTACAAGTTATTTAAGAAATGACCGAGATGATTCAGATATCCTGTGAAATTATCATGCTCCTAGATTGCATCCTGCTCTTAAGATCTCTTAAAAAGGTTAAGAAAGATTCGCTCCCATTAATGAAATCTTTGTAAGACAGAGATGCCGCACTTAGTAATCGTGCTATACTTTCTTGAGAGTTTCCGGAAGCACTACGGAATCCAAACCGGGAACCACCGTCCTAGCCGCTACTGGTTTTGTCTTCTGGAGACAGATATTTTGTCACCTTAAGAACGACGCCATCTTGAATATTATTTCACCATTTTTATTTGAAATTGCGACCTAATAATATAATAGGCCTTCATGTATACTATGAAGCTGCACCAAGCTGAGATAAGATGAAAGAGACAAACTTTGCGTTTCGCCCAGATAACTAGTGTCCCTAATATAGACAACGCCATGTTTCCAATTTGTAATTAATTTACATAATTTCATGCTTAACTCGCCCTAGATAACCACCTATGAGCGGGACATTAACTCTGCTAGCGCTTCAAGATTACCATGTCCTGAACGGGCGCATGTTGCATAATAAAACATATTGATATACAATTAGAAAGGATAAAGACAGGCTTTCTCTTTCTCTCCCTCTCTCTTTCTTTTCTTTCTCTCTCATCGCGTGGGACTCTTGAAGAGGAGAAACAACACATGACCCTACAGATACATATGTTTTTGCGAGGATGACGGTTTATCGAATGACAAACAGACAGATATCTGCATCCCTAGCTATTTTCCCACACATCTTCCCGCTAGTGTCAACACGTGACGAAGATCAGCCGACAAAAATGTGAAATTCATTTTCCATGCCTCTCTTCTTACGATGCCTGTTGATTTTTCTATTACATGCCTCGCTTTCTTATCTCCATCAAATAATGTGCGAGTTACAAAGCGGGGTAATTATGGCGCGCAGACTCGGAACTTGCGGAGGTGCCACCAATGTGTGGCACTGTCCAAACACCCCACATCGTGTGAATTTTATTCCGATGTCTGCAGACAATTGTAGATACAATATACATTGATAAAGGAAACCGGAAGAACTCAGAAATCACATTGCTGTTGTTTAAGTTAAGATAACCACAATAAGTACACAAATGAAACAGAATCAAATTTTTATTTGGGAAATAAATTTTCTGTGAGAAATTTGTTGTCTCTCAGTAAACTGTGTCAAAAAGTCCAGATATAAAAAAGCACCTGTTACTATAAAATTCTCTAATCTACTACAAGATTTATCTAATATTTTGTGCACATCTGTGACGTCATTACTTCTGCTTGAACTCATCACTGGTTGTTGCATTACCCGGATGAACAGTCATTTGACCGCTCAGGCGGTGGGATTTATCTGTCCCCGCCCCCTAACTGACCAGAGACACCCTAATCCTCCTCAGTTGTGATGTCTGACATTGTTCTATCCCAATATGAACATTCTTTGCCAATATTTCCCAGCATTTTCTGGAAACTGCAACAACCCCATTTTGTAATAAATTGATATTAAATAGAGGGTTTTTTGGGGTTAAAAATATATGCGCGTATACTGCATCGTTTATCTATTCTGGAACAAATGTAACTTTGTCAATGAAGTGTTTGACATGACTGTACCATTATTTGGATAAGCTGTTGCAAAAAAACATCTATTTGACACTTATTTTAATTTTCTTGTCAACGTGATTCCAAACAATACTAAAAAAACAGAGTTTCGAAATATGGGGGATACAGCATTTAATATTATATCTTCTAGTCATATACATGTATAAAAGAACAATTGGTCAAATCGACGTCCTGTTATGACCGCGTGCGCCCTGTGCGAGAGCTTTTATTCACTTCATTACACCTTAATTCAGAGGAAGGACAAGATAAATTGAAGGAGTCGGTAACAAGAGTATTTCTATTAATCACACGACAGTTCGGGTTTTTAGTTGTCCCCTTGCAATTCACGAAATCCCATCGTTTCCCGAGTCCAGTTAGTCCTAATGTCTCCAAGGAACCCCAAAGAACCGGACAAATCTATTTAATATCACTTAATGAAAAAGTCAAAAAGAATTTGTCTCCGATATTCGCTTCATTATGTATCTCTTCCAGCGAGATAAATTGCTCTGTTCTCAGAATGTGGGAAGAGAATGTTTCGAGACAGTTTCTTTGACCTTAAGGTTTGCAGAAAAATTCTAGGTGACATCGATTTGAAATACCGGGGATGATTCATGGAGGTGTTTGGCTGGAGAACAGACAGTCATTTACGATTGCATAAGAAGAAGCATTCATACACGAAAAAACTTTAATCGAGTTGTTTTTGCAACACAAGTCATTGGCAGTATAAAATATCAGAATATCAGGTTAGCTGTCATCTTGAAACCCATCGATATCTTTGATAAAGGGAATGATTCCAATCCATCATCTCGTGTACGTATCATATCATTGGAAAGACTGAGACTCAAACTCTCCATACACCGAGACAATAAGCAGTTGTCGCCGCGAAATCAATACTGTAATAGGTCTTAATTAAATTTGATAACAAAGCTATTTATTCAATAAAGATCGGCTAATATCCATTCCGCTTCTGTGAGAGTGAAAAAGAAGCGACCCAGGGGGCGCTGTGGTCAGATGCCATCGTGATTGCATTATCAATATCTCAGATTCATCTTTTAATGAAAAGTTCATGTCAATTTTTTTTCAAATAGAATTTTTACGAAGATCTTCAATGACAGCATAGAACTTAGCAATAATGGAGCACAAGAATCGGAGAATTGACAGGAAACAATACACATGGAATAAAGATTGATATCTTGTTTCTACGTACGCCTGGTGAGCTTAAGATGCATGGCCGCTTTAAGTACATGTCGCTAGTCCTTGGTAGATTTAGAGCTACAGAATAAGAAACTCTTTTTCTGTACAGTGCAGTGAAGTGATAGTTATAAAGTACTATATAGAGTGGTTCTATTTCTTCAAGTGGCCGACACGCTAATGAAATGGGAAAATTGAGACTAATGATTAACAGTGTGAAAAAAATAAGTCACAGAAATCCGTGTGCACCAACATGTTCAGAACTCCATTTTTAATAACCAAAGTGTGCACATCATTTCATAACTTTGACCTATATGTCATTATGTTCGTTAGACGGGGAAACAGTATTTTTGTCCTCTTGAATTACCCATAATACGGGAATTATGATACGATATATCCCCTATATTGTGGGGGATCTTTTGTTTTAAAACGCGTGTCCCGCGGCCCAACAGTACACAGTCCCGCGATGTGAGAAACTAAAACCCAAAGTGATTCCGTGATGCACAAATTTGTGACAATCCGAGATTGTTTAGATTGCCAGTGACAAACAAGATAAAAACTTCTCAAATATCTGGCCTACTCTAAAGAATCACCGAGCAAACAAAGGGAACACGCCTTATCTTAATTTGAGGGTTATCAAATCAAACAAGGCACACAAACACTGTTTAATTTGATGAAATTTATGATGCACCGCACTTTATCTACATAACCTTGATGCAATGGCTGATATAACCGCCCCTCAGATGTAGAAATGTATATACACGGTTATATAACATGCTCGTATTTGTGTCTACAGTTTGACGGCCCTTTATCTGTTAATGCATTTTGTGTTATAAATAGTCATAACTTTGTCCGTATCCATTTCAAACAATGACAATCCTGCTATCATTCTCAGCTTAAGCGATATAATTGGGTACAATTCGAAGCCATGTCTTGGAGATATAGAAAAGGATAAGAATGTATGTGTACTCATTGTCGACAGATAGGCGATTTAATCACTTTTCCATTCTTGAATTATTAAAAGCCCAGGTATTAAAACTCGTATACACTTTCATTAAAAGTCTTTAGTGAAATCATTTATCGAATCCTGAATTTATTTCTTCGTTATCTTTGATAAATGATTTATGACTGTTGTAAATGCATAGAAGATTTCCGTGTTTTTTGTAGTTTTCACACCTGTGGACAGGTATGTTGGAATTTGTAATTGTACAAGCCTACCTTCCATGAGGTTGCTGAGTTGTTGGACGTAAATGACAATACTCCTGAGAACGGTCCGAACTTTTCTCCTTTCTGTACGAGTTGCTTAGTCCAGACTCCCAGTCCTGGAAACGCACGAGACTCTCGCAACTCAAACCGGTCCGGAATTGGAATATCTTCCGGGATGTAGACCGGAGGATGTTCAGACTTTACTTCCCCGGAAGTGGATGCTGCTGGATTTATTTCATCGTGCACATCCTCAGCTGTCTCGTACTCTTCATCACTACCATCTGTTGAAAACAAAATAGTTTTTTCAAAACTTTTGAAAGTGATACTAGATGTGTATAAGCTTTTATTCATTGGAGATGTTTTTTTAATAACACGGCGCTTGGAAAGAGACGGGTTCATATTCCAGTAGCATAAATCAGCAGAATAAAACAATTTCCCACGAGATCAAAAACCTAACTTTCACAAACAGAAATAGCAATTTACTGACAGAAAAATGGGAGACGTCTTATTCAGACTAATTTGTACAGGTGTTAGAAAACACCTGTTAATTTTCCCTTTTTACAGCTCTATAATGCGTGCTTTAGTTCGAATTGAGGAATCCTACAGACATCAACCTAATTGTCTAGAGAAAGGGCCGAGTCTTGCACAACTGACTTTTCAGAATGTCATCGCTTTTATTGACAGCGCCAGTTGGGTACATACTTACAAAAAAAATAAACAAACAAACGAAGCTGTCATTTAAAACCCAACCAGCGACGGAAAGAAAATTCTTATATGAAATTGAATATTAAAAAAACCAAGAGACATTCCAATTTTAATAAGAGTACCTTTACCTCATGACACCGATATGAGTAACTCCATTAGATGAGAGAGTTTTGCAAATTTTATCTAGTATTCTAAATATCATTTAATGGCATAAATCATAAATATTACAAAAAGAGTTATTTGTTGTTTATTTTTGAGCCGTTATGCATTGCCTAATTTACTTGAATCTTAAAAGAGTTCTCTGTTGTAAATGAAAGGGTTTTTTGGTGGTATTTATGCAAAACAAAATAAAGGAAGTAGTATCGTTTTTTAAGAAGACTTCATAAAAATATATATTTTAGTTTACATGAGGTAAAAGCAAAATAAGTTTTTACAAATTCTTTCAAATATTATTTTATAAATATTCACGAAATATTTAATAACACAAGACAAAAAAACATTTATTTAAAGGATCATGAACAACATTAATAATATTAAAATGAATATAAACGAGAAGGCGCTTAAAAATTTAGAAAAGATAAAATTTTAAAATAAAATTAGCAAATTAAGTGCATATAAATTCAAAACAAAAATGTCTTTTAATTGTTCACTTTTTTTTACAATAACAAACATGTCACTCTAATAACCGACTATATTAATAAATAACCAAAGCTCTGTCATTATTTTATTATCGATTATTCCAAGAAGTTTTCCGTTTGTAAGATTTATTCCACAAGTAGCTTTGAAAATTGTCCATGAAAACGCGGTAATAATTTATGTTTGATGAAAAGAGGCAGTGTCAATAAAAAACAAAAAAATCAGAAGCTGTAATTATTGAAAATGAAGGTGCCGCCATAGAAAGCCCGTTAGATTAGCGTGACTTAGCGGGAATCGGCGCAATCATGTTATGACAATGGCCTTAGGTTAGACAATAGAAAAGCAGTTTGTAGCAACCTTACGGAGGATGCTAGTCGCGCCTTATCAGATGAAATTAAAAACCAAGCAAACGGTTTTATTAATATTAATCGTTTACTTTTCACAAAACGAACAACTTAAGAGACAATTTAATAGCCGCGGATCGATGTAATTGGGGTGTAATTATAAGCTAATTTAAGGAAAAATCACCGAAACTTCTCTTATCCCGGCAACAGTGATAACAATGATGATTTGGGTGAAAATAAAAGCCACGGACGGAATTGAAAAGCCGGGGCTGGGATTATCATCTGGTTTGATGAGTGGAGAGGATGTTGAGACTACGGAAGGATTAGAAAATGGGCCCTGCGTCAGGATGTGCGCCGCGGAGAAAACCGTAATCGGAGACCTTAAATGTCCCGGCGCTGTCGCGTTCGATTGCGACGTTCAGTATATAGAGCTGTTATCAGAATCCAACCATCAGTCGTAGAATTGATCTTTTAATTAAATACAGAATTTCGATGATTTTTTCTTGTTTTATTTTATCATTAAGAGGCTGTACACGAACTAGATAATAGGCTCGAATATTTCATTGTCAGAATTAAACAGTTTTTGGATTCATAAAATAGGAAGAGGGGTACTAATTTGATATCAGCTAAACGTCTCTAATGGTTTCCATAAAACTTGCAATATTTAATGCTAGTTCTAGATTACAACGATTAAGTTTCTTTATAGTTCAATAAAATTACTTCTTGTTGAGCAGTTATGGAATAACTTTTTCCACTATCTTCGGGGTGGAATTGTCAATGTTATTTTCTTATTATAGAAATTGATAACCATCATGTCTTCAAATTGTTTTGGTAATTTGTGAGACAGAATAAATAAATGAAATGAAATATTATCCACACGTTATCTCAAAATGTAAGCAATTTTTTCAATGCATATTTGAATGGTAACTGTTTTATGCCAAGGCATAAAAACTTGAAAATTCTGTTTATGCTTTAACAAATCATTATTTTTGTCCTTTATCTTTTAATTCAATCCAATTCCAAGCACCGTAACTAACTTGTAAATCCGTCTGTCCGATTCATTAGTAAATATGTCTGCTGTTACCGCTCTATCAACGCACACTAATGAAAACTTTTAGTGTCTCTTAGAAAATATGTCCATTTTCTACGCGATTTCTCAAACTTTTTGAAAAACGAAGTCAAGCGCATTGACAACCTTGATAAAATTGAGAAAACTAATTTCGAAAGTGACATCGAAATGAAAATGACGTCGCGGTTTCCGGTCGAGAATTCATTGTCGGATCCGGAGCGACCAGGCGATTTAATTCGGAAAATAATGAAATTTGTGAGAGACAATCGTCATGCGCATTGACAATTTCTGTCATTCAAATAGACTGTAGACATTTTCCCCTGGAAGTTTATTTTCGTAAAGAGACCGCGGTACTGAAGACACAAGATGTAGCCATTTTGTAGCGATAGCAATCTACGATCTCAAGTGATCGAATTCAATTGCATCATTAAGATCATATACTGCAGTGCACCATTAACCCTAGAAAATGTAGAATCAGTATATGCCTTATGCGCGGACGTAGAAGGGATCCGCCCCCTCATCCCTTCTCCTGAAAAATTCAAATTAATAAAGCCTGTATGAAAGACAAGAATAACACTACGATTGCCCCAAATGTAATTAATGTCCTTTAAGAAAAATTGGATTTTTGAAAATCAAAATTTGTATATGAAGGGATTATTTGTATATTTGAATTGTTAAAACAAATTATATTAGAAAAGACAGCAATAACGAAGTGTTAATCTATATGTAGAGTGTTCACTTTGAACGATCATAGGTGTTAAAGTTACATCTTCAATCAAGCCAGGTGTCGTCATGAAATCTATAACTCATATCTCATACCTACCGAGATACTATTCAATATTAACAAATTAATGAGGCATATCAATTTGAATCTAAACTAACACTTTGTAATAAGTAAAGCAACTTCGATGGAATCCCTATGTCATGTGATTTATTGTATTTCACGGCTTCAAAAGAAATGGGTTGAAATATTAAATGAAGAGAACTCTCCTTTTTATCTTTCTTACAATCTTAAATTAAATCTAAATATTGGAATGACTCATATGCTTTCTGGGGGTGTGGAAAACGAAAAAAGAGAGCTTTAAAAAAAGTTTGATTGATCAATTTGATGGATCCTTCTGTTTGTGAACTGTCCTTTGGGTAAATTGTGTAGTGGAAAATACAAGTTCAATTTGTGTCGGGGCGGCGGGATAAAGGGATCAGTGCACGTTATATCGAATCGAGAATTTACAACCCGAATTATTGTAAAAATACTTCTGAAATTAAAAAAGCATCTTGTTCATTATCTGCTTTAAGTCGAGGGTATTGAAATTCGAGATGGCATTCTGATGAGTCGGGGATGATCTTGGGTGGCAACCCGCTGTAGCGTGAATCGTCAGGACCTCAAACACCCAATCCCCGGATGTAGAGATGGATTTTTTCCCTTTCTCTTACCCCGCCTGGTCCTCTTTGCAGTCTTTTAGCAATTACGGAGAGATGTACTATTTTTATAAGAAAAGGGCGATTGAACGATTAAATCGCAAGACTAATTTTTCAATTCAAGAACCGAAAATGATTTTCATTTTTATTCTTCTTAAATATATATTTACATACTTAAATACTTATATAATTGAATTGGGCCTAAAATGAACATTATATTGGAAAACCCCCAAAATGCAAATGACGTTATATATATTTTTCTCGTAATTAAAAATGTACCCTCTTTCTAATAATATTTATAAGATACTTAGATAGAGGGCGGTTTATTTTTTGTATTACGAGAAAAATGTAGAACATCAGGTGTCTGTGAAACACTAGTAAAGCTTTGTAGCATGGTCCCCTCTGGTGTCAACTGCGTCATTAAGAGACCCAATGACGTAATTGATGAGCATTGCTGTAACTCTTCTCCGAGGACAACAAACCAGTGACGAGAAGACGAAACAAGCTAATTAATGCAGGGGATGTGTGCACATGTCTCAAATGCAAAGATTTAATTGCAGCTTTCAACAATGGAGATAATCAGTTCACTTTCACAGGGAAATACAAAATTCATTTAAAAATTCTTTTGACAGAACTATTTTTCGATTAGACATGTATAACAAAGTGTTTTATGAGCGGGGTTAATAGTAATGGTGGACCGGGGTGTGATTGCACAATTCTCCACTCACTCTCCCTGCTCTTTTGATCTGATTATTAAATAGAATTAAAGTACTGTATCTTTGTGCTGAGACTTTAAACATTAAGGACCACAAATTATTTGTCATTAGAAGCGATTTGGAGAAAAATGTCACTTTACCATATCACTTTCATGTCAATTTGAATTTAATATGAAGAAACACTGTCTCGTATTTGCCCAATCATTTCATGTCGTCACAAATATGTGTCTACTCGAACGTGCTCATTATCTGCATTGTCACAAAAACATAAAATTCACTTTCATCAAGTTCCACAAAACCCTGCTGAATTTAATAAACTGAAGTTCTGAGCATTGCTCTTTTAAAAAGACGGAAAATTAAGAATGATTTGCGAGGGACTTTGGAGAGCACAGAGCAGATGGACACAGAGTTGCATCAACAATCTCTGAAAATCTAAGATTAATTTCAAGTACAAATCAGTAGGCACTTCCGGCAAATCTCGACACATTTAATAACCAAGTCCGCCATGCAAACAAAGTCGCGCGCGGGGTTTGACAAACGCGCTAATTCGGCTGACTTCAGAGATAAGATACCATAGCTTCTTACTCAGTGGACACCAATTAACAATTTAATATATCTTTTTATCCTTAAGTGTGTCAATAAAGGCAGACTGTTTCTGTTGACAATGAGTTTCAGATTCTGCAGGGAAGAGTTAGATAAACCTTATAATCGGCGGGTACCCGTCTGGTTGCGCGTGTCCGGGCCCTGGCATTCCTAAAACTCCGCCCGCAACCGACACCAAACGAAACAATGTTCCGGTATAACTTATTGAAAAGAAAATACGGTGATTGACAAACCAAAGAATTAATAGTAAACAAACTAATGAAATTGATTCAGATCTTGAGAAATATTGAATCCAATAGCTGTTCATATGAAGATAAGATGAGTGGCAAAAAAGCAAAGGTAAGGACATTTATAATTGAAGCAACAGACAATATCGAACCGGTTATGACAAAAGAATGCCACAGATGAGTAAGAGATAAGATGTTGTCGGTACACAATGGATTTAGATTAGCAGAGAAAGCAGTGTTGCCGCCTATATGTGCTTTTCTCATCAGCAACACCAGGCCGCCATCTTATTGTCATTACCAGGGCCGGCCTAAGAACGGATGACACCAGCATCAATCTCGGGGCGCGTTTGGTGACCACAGCGTGTCATCGGAGCACCTCGTACTTCGCCGTAACCAGGGACGAAGCAATCAAACCCATCCGGAATCATTCTTGTCTCTTCATTTTCTCCAATTGATTTGGTATTATTGAGACACTTTATGAAGAACCATCTGTTGATGGTTTAATTTGGATTTCTTAATAATCCTTAAGTCATCTATCTGCGCGGAGGCCGCTGCTGTCAATGTATAAGACTAGGACAAAAATTCTGTTTTTTATTGAAAAAGAAATATCTTTTGTAGGATGCGATATCGATATCCAATGATCCGCCGGTGCTGTGATGAGTATGTACCGGAAGTCGGTGTCGGGGCGGGAACGCGCTATTCTCTTAATTAAGAAAGATCAAACATAATTGGCGAAGAGCTAAGGTTGAGAGTTCTTGATCAAATTCAATTTGATTCCGTTGTAGACATATATGGGCAAAGATTAAGTAGTATCAAAACAACTTGTGTATATCTCAAGGCGCCTCATACAGCACATGTAAGACTGTATTAAGATATGCAGAGCTCTAAAAATTATTTTGAAAAGGATGTTTGTCCAGATTGCAGAGACATTTATTTAAGCACTTAAGTATAAAATGAATAGCGGAGAAAATGACGGTTTCAATTGTAAATATGATGATTTAACATATCAGTTTGGAATAAAATTATCATCTTATGTGTGCAAAACAGATGTGACAGGACACTGCACTATCAAATATAGCATATATTTGAATTCATCAAAAGGTTTTATTTCCAAATTACACAGGAAATATAAAGTAGAAATAGATAAGCAAACTTAACCATGTCATCCGCTCTTTTCATGAGACTTTTTCCAAAGTATCAGTTATCAATGAATCATTTTGTTGAAATGTTGAATTTGAAGGGAATGTGCTGTCTCACTATGGCTTACGATCCATTGAAAAGCTGAAATAGAATCTGGCGGGGTGAACCGGTACCCGAGCCATCTCGTGTGTCCCACACAAACAACTATCTTATTGAACATTGTAAGCGGCATCTTCCCAAAGACCCTGCGGTCTCTCTCACCTTTACGTGATCAAGTTTTGACTTTTAACACAAAGCAAAAAGAGAAATCTTGTTTTGAGACCGTCACCTGTGATTTTAATGTAAAACGAGAACAGTTGCGTCACGAATAACTCTCGTAGGATCTCATTCTCCGTGAGAGTTCCTGAACACGGATTGTCTCGGTGGGACTCTGACCTGCGTCGCCTGTAAGTAGCCTAATACGTCCCAAGTCCACCCCACCCAGCGAGTTGTCGTGATCACGTGACGTGCAATTGTCTCATACCTCCATAATCTCTTTATCTTCATCTGAACTTATTATATGCAGAAATATGATTATTACACACCTGTGAAAGATCTCAAGTTCATGTTGCATTATGAATGCAATACCATAATAATCTATTTATAACAGAGCGGTATTTGGTGAGAGTAAGTACACGCTCTGGCCCTCGCTTATCGCCTAGCATCATCACCAGTCAGCGAAAAGATGAAAGGAAATAGTAGGCTGCAGGTAAATCTCACCTGAGTAAAGGTGAAAGGATGTAGTAATATCATACAGGTTTGCATGTTTTTTACAAAGGCCCCACACCGCTTCATTTTTGCACTGAGGGAGGGGTCAAACGGGGACCTCGGTGCATTGTCCGAACACGCCAGCGCCTGAATGTTTGATGTAGACCAAGTACCATTGCAATTAGATATAGGTGTAACAATGTAAAATCTCCAGATGAAGTACAAATAATGAAAATGTACTGTTTTTATAAATTTTACTGTGACGTTTTGGCAGGATAACAAAAAGCTTTGAATGTTAGACATGAAAGAGACCGAAGTGTCATTATTATTCCTCATATCCCAAGTAGCAACAAGAAGGTGACACTCTCCCTAAAAGCCTCTTGTAGCGCTTCAATACACCAGAAGATATTAGTATCTATTCAATCTTCTCTCTGAATCCACAAGAACCCCTTGACCATGCTAATGGACATTTTGTCGGGTTCGACATGCAAACAATTCTACAATAGGACGCGTAATATCATCGGCAAATATTGTCTTTTCTAAGTGAATGCGAAGTCTTTGTGGGTGTTGGAACTGTCTTGTTAAAACCCATCTGGATGTGTCAAATCAAAACTTCTTGCTATTGTTAAGAAAGTGGACAGGGGAAAGTTTTCTTAAGGGATTACATATATGCGATCGATCATCAAAGATACCTCCCGAGATTGATCTTTCGTGATTTTAAATCGATAAAATTTATTTAAATATAAAGTCCTGATTGTTATTTTAACAATGCATATCAGGAGGTGAAAATCTGGATATTTTATCTGATTAAGTCTTGTCGATTAAAAAAACTTTTAAACAGACTTTCTGGTTTTGCTCCAGCTGGCATTCAAATCTGCACAAAGTAGCGGTTATAGAATGTTCACTAGTCAAGAATTTAGGGTGGTGTCGCATTGAGAGTATTTAGTTACTCCATGTTTCTAGCTATTAGGTCAATCATATGACACCGGGTATTTGTCATCCTGGGCTTTGGTCATCGAGAGAACTGAAACCCGACTCCCCAGACCAATACCCCTCCTCTCCTTCAAGCCCCTGGTCATGAAATCAACCCATATATATCTTTCACCCTCATAACAGATAAGCAATTATAGGAGCTTATGGGATCGCTTAGATCTGTTTTAATGACCAATCAGTTTTATTGCAGATTTGAGGGGGGAGAAAGCAGCGTCCCGTTATCTTGGTCGGATCTGGCATCTGTCCGGACGATAAAGGACCCATTCGTCCGAGGAAGGCTGTCGACTCTCGGACGGACACGGAGAGAATAGCAACAGATTGCATGCTGAACATGTCGCCGTGGAATGTTAAAACACATCTATTTCTGGGGTGATTTCAGGTGAATTGCCGTCAAATCGATCCCAAACAATGAAATGAACTGTTGTAAACACTAACCGTGCGATTCATAATAATATTAGTTGTCCCAGTTGACAGATTCTTATCCCCTTTACGCTTTGCTTTCTCAATCGCAATTTCTGGTTCTATGGGACCCAACAAGCTGAATTGAAACAAGGATTCAGTGAATAAGAACGCCCAAGTAATTCCTCGGGTACCAACATCTAACCACAAGAGTCCTTTTTTTCAAATCAACGATTATATTAAACTTGTCAAAATTAACAATATTTTTGAACTCTTTTGAGGATTAAATTGTTTTTAAAAAGAATAACTACTAATTACGAGTACAGAAAAAAGCCCTTCTTGTGGGAGTCGTGCGGTAATTAGACAATCGTGACGTCAAAGATAATCCACTTGCAGAGGCTAGTTTTACCACAGGAGTCGGCGATTTTATCAATTTCTGGAAAATAAATGAGAAACAGGCAAAAATCCTACCAGTGAGCTTCGTGAGCGTAGCGAGCGAAGCGACAGGATGGCAACGAGTTTTCTAGAATTTCTTCATTTCGCTATCCAACTGATATTGAACACCAGACATCAACTCCGTGGTATTATTTTATCAATTCCTTGCATTTATTTCCCTAAAATTATCCTTCAAAATCATTTTAAATCCATTTTTGCACATCTCGATCTTAAACAGCGGCCATTGCCAATTTCTTGTGACGTCACACTCACTGGACTTGTCAACATTGGTTCTTTTCTCATGCGTTTTAACATGATATGTTATTGTGCGATAAAAAGAAAGGAAATCCACTTACCAGAGAAACTTTCCAAAGTTGTGTGACATTTTAAGTGTCTTAAAATCATCCGATCTAAACGATTTACATATCTGTTTTGAATTCCCCGCAAAGGCAAGCACTGGATTACTTCCCTTACTTTTCAAACAAGAATGTTGGATTTAACATAGTATAAGGTAAAATTTTGAATTATCTTACTGTTAATTTGATTATTTTAAAACGAAAGCATCAATGCACTTAATTATTTTTGTCTAAATAACGCATCTTTCAATTTTATGAATGAAATATTTTCGACTCTGAGTGTGACGTCACACGAAATTGGCAATGGCCGCTGTTTAAGATCGAGATATGCAGAAATGGATTTAAAATAATTTTAAAGGATAATTTTAGGGAAATAAATGCGAGGGATTGATAAAATAACACCACGGAGTTGATGTCTGGTGTTCAATATCAGTTAGATAGCGAAATAAAGAAATTCTAGAAAACTCGTTGCCATCCTGTCGCTTCGCTCGCTACGCTCACGAAGCTCACTGGTAGGATTTTGCTTGTTTCTCATTTATTTACAACAAATTGATAAAATCGCCGACTCCTGTGGTTTTACAAAACAATATTGTTCTTTGAAAAAGTTCAATATTCCAATACTTTCTATTGATATATAGACCATCTTCTTGAGTTTGTATTCTACTGAGAGGCCCTCGACTGATCAAACAACCTCCATCTTACACGGGGAAATTGGAGAGGTTAGAATACAACTTCTCTCTGGCGTGGCTAATTACCCAAGAGTTCAATATTTTGACAGATGAGAAATTTTCTCATGCACTTCGGACATACCACATTCTTTTAAAACTATTAAAAGGCCACGATAAAAAAATCTCAATGACATCATAAAGCTTTGATATTCCAGTTTAAATTCAGTTTCAATCATTTGATTCATCTTCCCGTTCTACTTGAATTAAACAAAATTGACTTATTATCTGAAATCCTGAGAAAATCCTTAAATACAGTCGTAAAGTTTATCAGATCGGACTCGGGGTAGTGGTGGAGCGACTGATCACCCGAAAAGCGACATCTGCATGTGTAGCGGAACTCGGGCTGGGGACAGAGGAGGACTTTGATTCTTGTTTGAATGTCTGTATTTCTCACTTTTTACACTGTTGCTTCTTTGATAGACATCAAAGACACTAATGACTCGTCTTAAAAGGTCGGGCTTTAATCTTAAAATCGCTGTCATTATCCCCTTACACCTCAATTTGACTGCTAGATGACATGTTTTACACCAGTTCCCAGGCAGGTCCTGTCCGGGTTTGTGTAATTTGTGTGACGGGCTACTCCGTAATCGGGCACAAATCGGGCCTCAGTATACCCCTATCTGTAGTTTTAATGATAGGTCTGAATCAAGTAATATTTAATTACGAAGGTACCTCGTCGATTTCAGTTCAAACAGGCTCATGTGCAAGACATTGTTTATTTCCTGCTTTTATTGCCAGATTCTAATACTTTCCACTAAAAATAATTTTATCCATGCATATACAACAAAATTCATCACTTTTAAAAGATATTTCAGGTATTTAACTTCATATTTACATGTATTTAATGGACACATTTACCATGAAAAACTTTTTTTAAGATGATCAAATCGCAAATATTATACTCTGAAGCTGGCCATCGCACGTAAAGGGGCGCGTTCGGTTTCCTTTTGATGAGACCAGCTATTACGTGAGTGTCCATCATCAGGTATCTATTGTGACGAGGGGATAGAGCTATCATTGCCGAGTCATCCTTAGTGTAGACTAACCTTTTCTATCTTCGACAATTACCGCTCGGCTATCAAATAGAGCACATATGTAATTTGTAAGATCGGGAAAGTAGTTTTGATTGGTTTCGTTTTCAAGGTTACCATTCCTGGGGGATGATACACGCCGGTTGGACGAGGCTCACCTGGCAAGGGTATATGAATACCTGTACAGAGTAACCACTTAAATAATCTTGCCATGTATCGAGTTAAAAGGTCTCTTAAAATGTTCTTTTTTTGTTGCCATTTGTCAGATGACAGCCATTCGGGATCAGAAACCATCTTCTGGAGCATCGCGCGCTTAATGGTGCGTGACGCAGTTTAAATCATTTTGAACACGGGACAAATTTCGAATTTTCAAAAAAAAATATCTTCATTTTAAATTTTTTGACAGATGATTCACACTCTTAAGTATGCGCATCAAAATATCTAACAGATGTTGTGAGTTTCTTTGAAAATGCTAAAATTGTTTCTAATTTAATATCTTTTTATTGCACGTTTGATGAATTGTTATATTTATTTTACCATTCTATAGCTCCAGTCCAGTGGCCTCTGTAGAAAGGTTGGCCGTCTGCTCTATTTGCTTTATACATCTGGGAAAGTGCTTGAAACTTTTTATAGCTATAATGTTGTAAGATAGTATCGGGACATAAATGACTTAGGTAGACAATTGTTTAACAAACGGCAGTCTTTCACAAGACACTCTTGCAACGAATTTTTGCCCAAATTGTACCCCCTGACACGGTAAATGATAATTTGAAACAAGAGTGGATATACATGGTTTATATCTCACGTTTGATTTGAAGTCCCTATCGAGCAATTAAAATTGGGATGAATCTGATACAATTGCACAGTCAGAAAGTTCATTTTGAAGGACCTCCAAAGACATTGATAACGTGTTAAACACACGTACTATGATATTCTTCAGATTTCTGAAGAGACAAAACCACAGGCCTCTTCAGAGTCATTAATATGTGACACTGAGAGACTGCAGATTGTCATGTATGATCTTTTGGCTATTTTTGACGCCATATCTGTCGCCATATTTGGCAATGGATCCAGAGACTGCACTGAATGGTACTCTCTATCAGTTTCCAGACTTACGTATAGTTACGGCTTATCTTGGTCAAACATGGGCTTCTGGGTCTCTTTTACTGGGTGAAGAAGACAAATTGAAATTTGAGGTTAAAGTTAAAATTAGAATACAGTAACAGATAAATTTGTCATGTGGTTATACCGGGATTTTGCTTAGCAATGTCACCGTTTGTGGTTTCAGGTTTTCTTATCACCTCGAGGTGTCCGTCGCCTGTCTATAGCGGTATAACTGGGCTTAAAAGGGAAATCGTGGGGAGATAATGCTATTGAGAGGGACCCGCGAGTCCTCGATAAGACAATCAAGGCAAACCCCTGGGGTTGCCCGGAATCGTCAGGACAAATGTTCATGAAGATCCCCGCCACACCGGCTGTTATTTACTTACAAATTTCCCTATAGAAGATGGGCTTGTGTTACCGAGAGTCCAAGATAGACTTACCACCAATCTGGACCAGCTAGATAAATGTAAATAAAGAGTTATTTGAATGGTGATAGGGTTGTTTCAGCTGGGACGTACGTGTATAAGCGTGTATTGGTCCACTGTGTCAACCTCTTTCCCTGGTGGTTAGATTACAGTGTGTAAGATGAAGACACTTCGGTAAAATAGGGAACTCTGAATGCATTACCTCGGAAAGAAACTGAGGCCTATTATTTTATATATTTGATAAATAAAGAAAAGAGAAACAAGCTCTCTGCTGCCGGATATTTATGTATGGTTTGACAAAATTAAATATCCACCAAGTCACACCCCCTCCAATTGATTTTTCATTCAGTGAATGTTTTTATTTCTTTTTAACTACTTTTTTGTTTTATTTATAAAATTTTTATTGTTTCTTTTTTTAATTTTTTTATTTATTTATTTACGCATTTATTTTTTTTTTTTTACATGTTTTTAATTTTCATGTATTTATTTTATTATTACATGTACATGTATATATTTTTTCTACTTTTTTAATTTATCGCGCGCACAGTTCTCCGAGTGTAAAAACTCTTGAAAATGGTTTATTAAATGCATCATAAAAATCTAACATTCACATTTATGACCGAGAATACGATAAAATATTTTTTTTAATTTTAGTGCGTATTACTCAAACCAAACACCGTCAGTTTTACTATAAAAAGAAAATTTTAATAAATCAATAAAGGTATGAAATGTTTGTGTTTAAGGCTGAGCAAACCTGAGCATCTCATATAACACACATCACGCCCAATTCTGCATAACATCAAGATGGTTGTTTTTTCCCGTCAATTTTATGATGGTAAATTGAATTTAAACTGTATAGAAATTAAAAATATATCCAACGAAAAAAATAACATTGAACTTTGAATATGAAATAATATATCTTAATTTAAGATGGTGCATCTAAGAGATTTTTTCATCGAGTTCTAAACAGAATGTGTATAAGCCACATCCCAAATGGGTCAGATTTTGTTTAAACATAAAATTAGTGTCTTAAAAATTGCACGCCCAAAATATTTTCCTTCCTGTCTGTATAAAGGATTTCATGTTTATTTAGAGAAATAATGAATGTAAATGCAATAGAAATCGCTCCACCTCAACAGCACAATAAAAAATCTAATTGTCTTGGAGCTTTTTGATGCAGCTTTTATGAATGTAAAAAAAGGCGGGAAATGGCAGAAATCGGGAGATAAAAGAAAAAAAAGGGCCTTGGTAGAGCGTCGGTAAGGATTTGAATTTTACCCAACAGATAAAACTGTATTTGTGATTAATTAGACACTCACCGGGAGCCTTTTTATAATTTGTTAGGCGATGTCTTCAGATCGGTGATAACTCCGCGCAGTTAATCATCTATTTCACCGAACAAGCCTTACATATCGTCAATGGTTCTTATAAATAGTTTATAAAGCGGTGTCATTTTTGACCAAAAGCTTTGAATCCGGATCAAATTGATGAGATTACAGAGAAATTAAATAGTGATCTGGAAGCCAGTGATACAGTACAGGAAGAGAGTAAGAAGGCAAATCCAACTCCTCCTGAAGTGCTCGCGAAAATTAATGACGGCCAATTTAAGGGCTATCCTCACTGTCATCCCTCTTTTTCCGAGCATCTATTAATAAATTCAAGTATCGAATATTAATTTCATTTGGCGGGACGACAAGGATTTGTTATTACGTAAAGACATGAAAAGATACTTCAGAACATGAACATTCGAGCAAAGGATTTTATCTTTTGAATGGGAGGGTATCAGACGAGATGAATTCGTCATTTATCATCACATTTCGTCTCGTATCACTAATGGATATCATTATACCGATCCGTTTATATCTAAAAAGGTAAAAACATGAAAATTATATAAATTTATCATATCAACATATTTTAGAATAATATTAAACTGAAACCCCATTCACTCCAGCATATCTCAAAGTATTTTATTTTTCTATTGATGCAGTTGTGAACTGTAAAATCTGGGCAGGTTCTTAAATGCAGTCGTGATGTTTTAACGTGTAAACAAATTGGATTCAGAGACTGAGATTCGATCTGTATCAATTTGACAATACCAGACAAAACCAAGGAAAGGGGAAGCACAATTCCCGCCGTGGAATGATTAGATTATCAGAATACAAGAAGAATGCTGTAATGTTGTGAAACTCCGATTTTGTCTGTTCTCACATCAGAATCTCTCTTCACAGCTGGTACACATTACAGCAACAGGGCGACTGCGCAACCACCTTCACCCTCCGCCGCTAGGGGGCGTCTCGGTCTCATCTTCGACGCTCCGGGAAAACTGTGCACATCTCGTTATAAGTCATTTTGAAAATTGGTAGAACGGCGTTCAGATAATTTTCGCTATCACCTGAACCGAGCGTTACACATAAATTCTCTTTGAGATAATTGTGAGGGGGGAAATCTCACGAGATCCGTCGGTTGTTTCTTGCAGTGAGTTCTCAGCAATGAGTTCTCAGTCATAACTCAGCTACTAGTAGCAGTAACATCATACATGAAATGTTCAACAATTTATTGATTATTTTGGTGTTTTTATTCTTATTCATTATTTCTACACACAACAAAATAAATATTACTAAATTATCTATTCAATATATTTTTTAAAATATCCGACTTTTTTTTCAAAGCCATATCCTGAATGAATATTCTGTTAAATGTTTTATCGAGTTGATTTTTTTAAATTGTTCAATTAAAGGCCAAAGAAAAAAGAAAGAGAAAAAATCGTTGGAAATCTTTTCAAAATTTATTCTTCATTGACGGAGCTCGGGCTTTGCGTTTATGGGTCTGAAGCTGGTAGGGATGCTCCCTCGTGATATCTCGGGAGCTATACGGTAAAACACGCGAGAACCGCATGTAATGATCATTGATGAGCCCTTTATCACGCTTCCCATTGATCTCTGTCACCTAATAACTCGATAAAAGCCGATAAAATGCTCATCCCTCCAAGGAAGAAATTTCCGCCGCCTGTCTGATTGTTGTCAGCCAATAAAGGTTTATCTTCCCGGTCACATGACAATAGGCGGGGATCTTCTCTGCGCATCATTATCTGCTGGTAATACGAGTGGGTTATGGGCGGGACTTAGCCACTTACAACCAAGCTCCTGGGAAATAGCTCATTATACGGATATATTTCTTGCATTTATACAATTAACAGAGGAATTATATTCTGTTTCAGTTGCATAAGGGCCACCAAATGCATGCATCTTATAGTTTTATATGATAATTAAAAACAATTACTAGTACATGTATATGCACAGCATTCTGCCAATATTTGCATTTTTATTAAATAAACAAAAATTCAAAAAAAGTAATTGTGTAATTCAATTTACTCTTTTGTTTGAGATGTAACTTAATTGTTTGAAGTTTCTGGTGTGCCTTTTGCAATTCGACACTTTTTTTTGGAACCTCTAAATCTCCCTCTGCCGTTCTGACATTGTATATCTATTTAATATCAGCGGGGTCAAACTGGATTATCAGCAGCGGATTATTAATCCTATCACCAGTCTTTCTCTTTATTTCACAAATCTATGAGATCAGATTTACTCTCTCCCTTTAGACAATAATCCCCTAATCCGAATCTCTTAAAATGCCATCAAGCGAAATTGTACTCTAAAGCAGTCTGGTCCTCAATACAGGCCTATCTTTTATACAAAAAAGGAAATAATCCCCGATTATCTGACAAGAAAAATTCAAATGTTACATATGCTACAACAAAGGAATTTGAAAATTAAATAAAAGATAGATTAATGCGAGAACAATCCGGAGATTTCACTGCTATCCGGACCCGAAGATATAGTAATACACAGCGTCTTATAGCCCATTGTCTGGTTAATCAGTGTCCGCGATAATCCGTGTATATGTGAAGTCATCAAAATGTCAACGTGCTTTTAAGAATTCTGAAACTCAAAGACCTCAGAGAATATTTCATAGAATGATATATATTTCATGATTTTTTTAATTGCAGATTTCTATAAAAATAAAATATATAGAACATGTTGATAATCCTTTTTTATATAAAAAGTAGGAACCAAATTTCACAATTTTCCAATGGCTGAAAGCTGCACAAACGATATGAGAAACATGGGATTGTTTAATTTTATATAAGAAAATGTGTATTTTTAGATATGATCAAGAGTATCTTTACCATTTGTCAACAGGAAGTGTTTTGATTCTTTCAAGAAAAATGAAATAATTAATTTGTGAGAGTCGGTTTCCTGTTACTTTCAACTCCATATGATTCTGTTTAATTCATCGCATCCATTAAACGCGGAATTCCGCACAGCATAGGACACTTGTTTCTTTCCTAGATAATTAAATTACAAGTATGATCCAAGATCGGACTAATTAAAGTAAAACTACAAAGAGGTCCTCCCTCATTAGAATCGTGCATACGATTTAGAGGAGGAGAAAAAAGGTCAAGTGTTAAAAAACATTTGCAGAAATTATTTTTACATGTTTTATATCATCACATCGGTAGCGAATTAAGTTAACGATGAAGACAGTCGATTTCAGGGACCGATTTCCCGACAGGGGGCAGCGTCATTTTACATCACAGAAACATATAACACTTCAATAACAACTCTACAAGATTCATAAGTCGACAGCACTTGAAACTTTCAACTACTGCGTCTTATCATTAGGAGAACATCTTTAAAAACTCAACACGAACGTCTTATTAAAATGAAGAGAGAGGACCTTTCTTCTTTTAAATTAAGTGAAGTTTTTCCTGTTAAAAGAAGATTGCCTGATTATGTCAACTGAAGATCTTCACGATGTTGCAAGTGAGCGACATTGAACTTCGGGTTCGGCATTCCACTGGTCAGATAAATGCTACTTTCGCGACAAAACACTTCTGAAACCACTTAGTTTACATCCGTGACTATGAACAAATTACACTACTGTAAAACAGAGCCTGCCCAGCAAACACGTTCATTGTCCCTACATTTTTATAAAATACAGATAGATAAGAATCATTAAAAACTACATAGCCACGATTTTATGAATCAAAATCAGACGGTCTACCAACTTGATGCAATTGACAAATACTTCACGCACATGTACATTTTCTTTTTAGATATATAATAATAGATACAGACAAGATATCAAAATACAGCCAGACAACAATAACACTGGAGAAACCGAAGAAAGGGGGCGAGAGAAAACAACAGAGCGGCAGTGTCATAGATGGCGGCCATTTTATTGACGAGTTGTCATATCATTTTGGATTTGTTTGTAAGTGGATGTGAAGATATCTGAGATTTGCTCAAGGACTTCAAAGAGTGGTCAAACAACACTTGGAAGGTGACAATATTTGTCGTGTTCTATTTGTTAAAGTGCTGAAGTCGGTTTCTGAGAATTAAGTCAGAAACTGCTACTCTCTGTCAATAGCTGCTCTCTTAATCTGTCAGCTAGTGGCCCTTGGCGAATCTGCATCTGTGACGTTCACTTTCGATAATTACTGCTCTCTCATGGTTCTCTCTCTTGACTAATACCAGTTATTTATTTACTTAAATGGATAGTTTAAAAACACGAAGAAATGTCTGTGATTCGATCCATAAGATATTATAGCCATTGAAGCATTTTGTAACATTAACAAACGACTCAGATATTAATGGTGTGTACCTTAATATATCGAGCTGGGTTTTTCTCATTTCGGAATAAATACCTTTTTACACGTGTAATCAATCACGCGGGGGGACATGTGTTAGGTGGGACGACCCTCAGAGTAGGATCAGCTTGTCATGTTTCCAATGATTTCACTTCGATATCCACCCCCGGGCTTTTTTGATCAGCGACTCGAGCAATCACACGCATCAGTTTCATTTAAATAAATTTAATTCTCTGTCACTCAGGAATGGCGCACAAGATGCTGTAATCTACAATTTATTTCGGGATCGATTCCAAGGCGCTTGTAAGTTTCTTCGAGGTCCCATCTGTGGTTGTTCGTTATGGATTTTACAATGATATAAAATGCATAATGAAGCTAACATGCCAATCACTCTCGCGTTCTAACGATTAATGTATGTTAAATATTCCCGGCACCTTTTGCTACGAGGGAAATAAAGGTAAAAACACCTACCTTGGGTGAATTTTCGAGCTTTCGACTTGGACCTCATCTTCCAGAATCTGCTGCACGCACGTGCATCCAAATATGGCAAAAAAGAAATAAAAACAGACACTTCAAAAGCTCAAATCGCTGCACGTTCGCACCTGAACGCATGCGTGTTTCTCTTTCAATAAGAACTATTACTTTCTTTAAATATCAATTATCCTATTAGATACAAACAAGCTAGGGGTATTACAATGACAGATATAGAGCGACTATCGGTGTTCGATAATATATATCTAACACACAGAGTGGATTGGCCGGATTAAATGGTAAATTATTTTCATATCCAGAAAGATTATTATCTACAGTGAAAATGGTTGTTGAGTCTAATCTGATTTAATATCTCGCGATATCATGTTGGCTTCCTTCGCTCTCCATTCGGCGTTTTAACAATCGCTTTTTGTAGAAGTAACGGGGTGGGTGAAATCAAAATCGTCGAAAAGAAAGAGAAGACAATGACTATTTCTACACATCCGCCATTCAGATAAATGTCTTATTATTCAAGTCTACATGAGAAAAATGAACAAGAATTGATACATCCGAGACAACATTAAAAAAAGCGCCAAACTATCGCTTACGGGACTGATATCGTTAATGTGGGGGGTGAGAACAATCGCCGCCCTACCGGACAGGGTTACCCCTACACGTGCAGAAAAACTCCCAAGTCATCGCTCCTTACGACTCTCTTGTCTGCAAATTTCCGTTTATAATGCCCACGCCTTTATACAAAAAAATGTAGACTAAATAGGTGATACATAAATTGCCATTTTAAAAAAAAATTCAATTTAAAAATTAAATATATGTGTTAATGAAACGAAAGAAATTCAATATAACAAAGGTGTTCTAAAGACATAACAAGGGCCTGACACCTAGATAGAACTTTGTTGTTTTCTCTGTATGTATTCTTTGGTTTATATTTCAGACACTTCCATTTAATATATCCGTGTATAAATCATCTTAGCCATTAAGATATCACTCAGCTATCTATACGTAAGTGGAAATGTTAGGTGGGATTAGTAGTTTTAGAAAGAAAAATAAAAAGGCGTGAGAAGGAGATATGAAAATGACACGTGTCCAATTTAAACTCTTTGTCAAAGTAAATAATTTCACTTTAGTGACTTAATATCTGTCCCATGTACGCTTTCAGTATTGAGGAATTCTTTTATGTTAAAAGAGAAAAGCACGTTGCACATTCAAGACTCGGTTAAATGTTTCCGTTTCATGTAATATATGATAAGTTTATTGAATGATAAAAAAAAAACTATCAAAAGAAATGCAAGGGAAGATTTTTTTTTGAAAAATAAATTAGACTTCATTGAATTCACGTTTCAATAAACTTATGGCAACTAAAAGATTAGATTTTTACATGCAGAATTCAAATCGATAAGGACTTGAATATAGAAAACATAGTTAAAACTACCCAATCGTTATATACATGCAGAATTATTTATTTTGACCCAGATGGTTTTTTAATTATTCAAATCAATCAACAAATAGATTTTATTTTGCAACAATATCCAATCGAAACAGCATCAGTCGTCTGTCTATCGGAATGTCATTACTAAATACCGAAAGAAAGTGACGCATGCAAAAGACATGTACTTTTGGAAATAAAATCATCAAAAATTATTGATAAAAAAACTTCAAAAGATCTCGTCTTAAAAAGTTGTTCTATAGCATTAATGAGTTAAACAAATAGTGTGTTTTAACTGGCGGTCATCGCTGTCCAGAGATCTGGAGCTCTCCCTTTGATGTGGGTCAGTATTGACAGACAGTTCCCCGATCTTTTGTTGGTCCGTGTACCCAGAAAGCAAGGGTGATAAACAGTGTTTATTAGAGATATCAAAGAGCACACCATCCCCACTGCTAATTGTCCAAGAACCGGCCGAATCTCTCACGGACAAAAGAATCGACAGTTGCATAATTTGGAAATCTAAATAACGGAATTTTTCTTTTCTTCTTCACCTATTTACTCAGAGATAAAAAGGACAGAAAATTTTCTTTGAAAAAGAGCGTCAATATAGCCTGAGAAAAGAACATCTCCCATTAGATATAACAAAGCCGGATTTCGATCCCCGGTTCTTCATAGTAAGATAGGTAAATAAAATGGCTTGGCACAATATTTGATCTATGACAGAAGAGGGGTTTCGTGGTGTGAGGCAAATGACCAGTCCATGATTCCGATTTAATTAGATCTGTCCAGCTCCCAAGTATATGCTCATATAGCAATTAAAATACATTTTCAAAGATTCAAATTGTAGAATCCAAAGTCTTTGAATTTATTTTTTTAACGACATTGAAGGCTTTGCACACAATTTATCATGAAATTCGGTACAATTGTCTAAGAATAGCGACTTGAAGATAGATATTCAATTCATGTAGAGAGAAATGGGTATCTGGTGAAATTTTTTATAATTTGCCTCTTAAAACATTTTGAAAATACTGCTGTTGAGGTTGTATTTAACGAGATGCCCTTGAATCATGTATTACGTTCATAAAAAAGTATTCAAAAAGTATTTTAAAACATTTCTCCACACAAAGTTCTTGTTTCTTCTGTACATCATGTATATTTAAACAATTCATTATATCTCTCCAAAACAACCCCTGTATTATGTAAAAACAGCGAAGAAGTCGCACACGCCTTCAAACATGCAAAAACTCGAAAATTTATGAGTTCTGCGATACATATTAAATAAATAAAAGCACGAAATATTAAGGAAAGTGATATTTAAAATTCTTGGGTGAAAACTGAAGGAGACCTTACATAAACCCATCGGTTTATCTGTCAGAAATCTGAGTAAACTTTAAAATATTTCTACTTTACGCGTCTTTCTTCACTCTTTAAGCGGATTAGATAGTCATAGCTGGATGGCCTTGTAATTTGTCTCTAATGTTTTGGCTGTTTGGTCCTGTCTTTTCGGTATCTAACCGTACCAGGGAATACTGTTAACATCCACACAATATTTAATGATGCAGCACCTGTAATTATTAATATCTACACATCACGCTCTCGAAACGAAATGCGTTCGTAGCACGGGGTAAGTAAGCAATACCTAGCCCTGGCGAGGAAAACATATAAAACTCCAATAAAAATTTTGATGTATTATGACAACATCAAGGCGTGTTGAGGCAAGGGACGCTGGAGAATACAGAGGCGCATTGTCTATTGTTGGGTTGTATGCGTCGCATTGTTTCCAATGCATCTTGTCTCGGAGAGCAGTGTCATTTCGCGACGTGTCGCAATATAATCAACCTATCATCTTTCAGGAAAGGGCCGGACGATGCCAAGCTTCGTAGGTCGTCTGGCAAGTTATGTCATATCTACAAAGAACTGATGCACATCATTTCAACAAATTAAATTCGACGCCCGTAACATAATGAACAAATCTCTCCAACTAACTACAATTCCCCCCAAATAGACAAGTCTCTCCCTGTAGTCTATCAAAAAGTCACGTGTCTTCAAAAAGAAACCCAATACTTATAATCGTATCACCGATAAAATTAATATGCGAGGGTCAAAGCATCATCGTGATTTTTTTTTTCAATGTTCAATTATCTTATTTTTTTATTTCTAACGGATTTTGATGATTAGATACAGTTTAATCCCGTGAAAAATCGGTAGAGAGCAAAGAACGGAAGATGGCAGCATGCACGTTCTCTTTTTTACTCTCGGCGCCGACTATGTTATAAGATTGACATAAAAATTTTAGTTTTAATATCAATAAGATAACATTATGGTGTGGTTTGCCGTCTGGGGCGCTGGAACAATGGAGGAATTATAAGCATTCCAGCGGTATCTATTTTGACAGAAACTTAAATAGAAGTAATAATCTCCTCATTTAAACAGACAAGACAAACTGGGAATCAATCGCCGCCAACAATGGGCGCGAATTACCGCACTCGTGCGCCACTGTCCACAGACAATGACAAAGTTGACTCCCGTCGGGATCGGCATTCATGAAAGACCCAAGGGATCAACCCATCTCCATTATATTGCGTTTACCTTACCACTAAGGTTGATACTCGAGTATTGTTCGAGCATTGTTGTTCATGTGAAGACGTTTTAAGACATTTAATATCTTGACTTAAGAACGCAGGACATCTTCCTAAGTTGTGTATCTTAAGAAGGAAATTGCATTCCCCACTGGCTAGAAATTAATACTCCTATTGGACTGCCTAAGCCTTTTTATTTTACAGTTAACCCGTTTTAGAAGCAAGAACCGCTTTATCAAATATCACAACATTTAGTAATGGGTCATAATTGTTGCAAGAAATTAATATTGCAACACATGTACAAGAAAGGAACGGACACTCATGATGTCTTGGTAAAGCAACAATGCTGAAACATAAAAAAAAAACTGGTACTGCTTTTCGGTTTCATGAGAGAAATCAGCAAAATGGACAAGATTACACCAACATAAATACTGATGTTCCTTAAGAGGTATCTTATTTTATCCTTAAAAAGAAAACGTTCCTATTTGGTATCATATGTCTAGCTTCATTGCAAGGCGACCAGAAAACCCACCCAAGGGATTGCATCCAAGAATCGGGTATACAGACAGTAATTTTGCAAAAGTTGTCCCCTAAGGAATGAAATTGTTGAACAAAAAGTGCGTTCTATTGTTAAATTTTCCAGAACATTTTGTGATGTACAATTCTCACAAAGCTTTGTTCCAAAATAGCAAAATGTTTTCAAGTACTAGTATATATGGGGCGACATGGAGTCTTTGGTGAGGGTATGCATGACCTTGAAAACGTAAAGACCACATTGGGCACCAGACAGAACTTGTTGCAGTCTTGGACAATCAAAACGCCATTTTTTGCCGAGTCTTGTCGCAATGATAAGAATATCAGCTCCTATCAGCAGACCGGGCCGGGAGACATGACAAATTTCGTCTGTCGCCCGAACAGAAAACCGAATGTCACGGGGAATGGTGCTTTATGTGTGTGCTCTTATTCACCAATTGACAAGATTCTGATAAAAACGGATATCAAATGACGACCATTTAGCTTCGCTGATAGTTCGCGGATGAAAAATAGTACGCTGATCATGACGGCCAATACGCTGGTCTCATTTAGACTTCTCCCATGCAATGAAAGTGTTGTGGATTGATAGGTGACTTATTGCTGGTCAGGTTGATGTTCAATACAGATAAACTACATATCTAAAGACATTTAGAAGTTATCTGCCTCTTTTATTGCCCTCTATCATTTGTTTTCCATTTTGAAATCGAAATGCAGAGATATGTATGCCAAGTTTGGTCTAGAACAGATAAGCTTTGAAAGATAGACTAGATTCATTTGGCTTTTTTTCCCCTGAGTTTTACTTTTTGACTACTCTGTGCGAAAGATGGCAAATTTCCCATAATTGAATTAAGAATAATAATCGCCGTGTTTTGAAAAAGAAAATACTTTGAATCATATTGAAAATTTTGCAGGCATTGTTTAGTTTGTTCAGATCTGCTGACTAACCTATGTCTAAGCCGGAAGCCTCGTACGGAAAGGGTCAATTATAATTTCTCTAACAAAAGGGGCAAAATATCGGATAGAAAAGGGTTCTTTAGTTTCGCCAGGATAGGCCGGACAGTTAAAAATGTCAAAGAAGAGCGGCTGTGTACACAGGATGAAAGGCCTTGCCAACGGTAGGAAGATTCAAAGCTGCCTGTGTTTCCGAAGGCATTAGCACCAACCAGTCAAAAGATACTCCAGCAAAGAGAATCGATCTGGTTGGCTTTTTTTGGACTCCAGCTTAAAAGAAAGTGGACAAACAGTCGTAATTATGACCACATCGCAGCTCTGCTGTTCTTCACACGCTTTTGTGGTGATGTTTATTAATATTTGTACAACCCCTACCGCGGGATGAGGGCTCTTTAAACGATATTCAATCTTACTGAATATTCTCCCAGTATTGGAGGGTCTTGTCTTACAGATAATAAAGCTTTGTCGAGTTCCACAGTTTGTTTTTCGTTGTTTTGTTTGGGACAAATTGTAATAAAACACTAGAAGGTCTACTCGTGTTCATTCAACAGTAAATGTTAAGCAAACTTTCCAAATAGCCCATCTCCAAATTCACTGGACAATTGAACATTAAATTGCTATTTTAAATGGCTTTAGTATTCTTTTAAGGGTTTTGCGCAAAATTTTAATGCATTTTTGAATGATGAGTCAGTGAAGATGAAGTCCTTTTAGTGTCATTACAATTCTTTAGGTAAACATGTTCCGGTTTGAACATTAACCCGGGGGGAAATGATTTATTTAATAAGACAAGATTCAACACATCATATTTAATCTTCCCTAAGAAAACAGACAATAAATAAACGGAATTGAGTCGCTTATTGAAAAGACCAATGGATAATCAATTCGATTTCAAAACATCATTTGAAAACTGTGTCTTATTGAATTTTCAATTGACCCAGATATGGATTTCTTGGATGAGATGGGGTTGAGGGGGGGGGGGGGGGGGGCTTAAGGTTGACACGAAGTCATCAAGGTCCCAACAATTCATGGTGTGGGTGAGTGACCATATCCCAGAATGAACTTGAACAAGAAAGTTTGCATCAATTGATAAAATGTTTGTTAATGGGTTGAATTACTGCAACCATTTTTTTTTAAATCTGAAACTGAATAAAATAGAATATATACCAACTTGTACATATATATATATATATATATGTTTTGATATTTATCTAACCAATACATTGCGTGAGTTTTACACTTACTAAAAGTTAACCATAGTTAATGTACACATCAGAAGTACAGTCAAACCTCATTCATCCCCCCTCTATGAAAATTTAAAAAAAAGTATTATGCTGAACTGTACATGACCAATAGTAACACTTTAATCAGCTATAAACTTCATGTACAAATATCTTGCAAAATTGTCGTACTAATTGTTTAATCTCAGTGAGCAATGAAAAATCCAAAAATCTTAGTGATATCAAAAATTATATCTATATTGTTTAAAACAAAACCTATCATAATGGTAGAATTTGTTATATTGCCTCCCTAATTCCGTAACATTCAACCCTATAAGCAAGAACAATTGCTTCTTAAGAAATATCCACGAAGCATACGTAACAGACAGACGGACAAGCTGCCAGGAACAACAACATCGTGATACATGATTCTCTTCACCATGACCATTAAATAGAACTTTGCTTAATAGTATTTTGAAAATTTGGTACTTTGAAATTCTCGTTCACCCTGATTTAGCCCATTTTAGGACCGATTTAGTCTGCTTAATCTTTTGGTTCTATCGTTTGATGTTGATGGTTTGTATATGTACACGTATAAAGTCTTGTCTTGTGCCCAATCTTGACACTTTTTAAGGTGCAAGCTATTAATTAGGAGACAGAGAGTTTTCAAAAGCCTACCCTGGTCGTTCACATGACGTATTCTGATGTATTTACATCCCCCTTGTTCTATGGAACAATATTAATAAACAATTAATAACCCACTGTTTTCTTTTCTTTTCGGGGATAAAGACTTTCAGGAGGGGACGGTCTCTACTCGGCTCATCCCTGCCTCGCTCGATCGACTGGCACCGAAAGCAAAAACAATTAGGAACAGTTTGTTTGACACATCGGAAATCATTGTACAGCGCTGAATGCGATCAACACAATATCAATTTGACAATAGACAAGAGTATTTTAATTGAAATTCAATTTGAATACATCCCCGTATGACCACTCTCTCGCTCGATTTATGACAGTTTTTTGTCTGTGAACCGTCCACCTGGTTAAATACTGGCGTTTTCAGTAGAGATACTGGGGCATCTACTTAAATAGAAAATTACAAATTATTTATCTGTACTAAAATGGACGGTTCAATACTTAGACTATGGAGAGGAGGAGATGTGAACAATAGGCGGTGTCACCACGGACGCTGGGGGACAGCGATTGCGTCATAATCACCCAGATCTCAGCTGAGTCATTGATGTGTTTCTTGCTGTTTCTGTCTGTCTTCGTTGCCAGAATGCCAAACCCGAACTTTATGTGCATGTTATAATTTGAAAGAGTCTTAATCAAAAGTACATCTAGACATCTTAACCGTTTACGTTTATATGAATCACAGCAGGTAGAAGAATTTCTAAAATGAATATGAAGAAGAAGAAGAAAACACCCTCTTTATCTCGTTCATAATCTCAAATGATACATAGAAATGACCATTGTTCTAAAATTTTGTTTGTCATTTCTCTCCTCACCTGAGATTGTATTGGTGATTACTTAGATGCCTTCAAAACGTCTCTATGTAATTTCAAACATGTCAAGGTATAGCAGTTCTTTTATACGAGAGGTTGGATTAACTCTATAATAACCCTTTGTTATCGGCATTACCTACAACCGAATCGATCGTGTTTAATTATAAAGCACATGTCCAATCTTTCCTTGCATTTTAATCTCCAAGATCATGCTGATATTGTTTATGCGTCGATTTCTTTTCTCGAATCGTAGATAAGCTTGTATCTTTCTAATTGGTAGTGAAAACTGACAAAAAAAAAATCATATAAGAAAACAAAACATTTAATGTGAATAAATGTATATTAAAACCATTCATTAAGAAGGCTGAGTGGTCTTGGCCATTTTTGAACTAAATCAATCTCCTTAAAAAGAAAACAATTTCAGAGTTAAGATATAAGACATTTCCTTTACTTACATACATATACTGTATATAATTATGCCTCCTGTCAGTTTGTCGCTATATATTCAATACTCATCTATATCGTATTTTCGCATAGTATGCAAGGGTTTTATATAGCGTAAGCATGCTATGCCGAAATAGTATAGTTTATAGGTACATGCTTAGAAAATCATGTCTATAAATTGAAGGCAGGTATGATGGCTAATTAGTAAAAGAACCATTTAAACAAGACCTTGGACTTTCGGTTGGACGTAGCTATTTATTTCTTGCGTCAAAACAAGTTAAAAATAACGCGTTTTCATGCGAAATATACATCGAATGCGTAGTCTTAGTTCAAAAGCCAGACAATTCTGGTTGATTTCAAAGAGCTGGTGGCCAGCAATGAAATAGACAGGCCTACGTCACATTGCTGTTTGACACAACTAACCAAAGTCCAAGCTCTTGTTAAAATGGTTCTATGTTGACCACACAACCTCCTTAAGTGTATGAGGTAAAAACCTTTTACCGAAAAAAAAATCTCCTCTGAATGCTCAGTTCTCACAGCTTCGTCATATACCAGCACTCAGAAAGTGGGAGCATCGTGCGACATTACATGTTAAGATTCTGTGGTGTGTCAGGAAGTACACATTGATTAGGGGTCTTAATTACAACTTTTAACCATTCAATAGTTAAAGAAGTGCTTACCAATATTGTATTATACAATGTACAAAATTTGGTGTTAGAATGTACAATAGTGTTTAAAACAAACTTGCATGTTTCTAATGTGTGATAAATATGCAATGTACAATATATTGTCACTGTGTAACTTCTGTTAAACAGATGAGTGTACAATTTTGTGGTATAAAGGGTGCAATAGTGTGTTGCATCTGTATTAGATACCCTGCTGTGCAATATGGTACTGTGCTACATATGTACCATGATAAGCTATAATGTGTACATGCATCATAACGTGTTATATACACTGACTTTTGTCTTTTTCTTTTTATAAAAAAATATGACGATAAATCAACCCTGGACCAAATTTAAACAAGAGGCCCATGGGCCACATCGCTCACCTGAGCAACAATAGGTATGATTCATAATTCAAGCTATCAGCAATATGTCAAAATGCTTGTATAAAAGTAAAATAGTATATCATAACATTTCATTTTTTGTGAATAATTAAAATATTTTCCTTTGTAAAATTGGAATCCCAAAGTGGCCCAACCCTACTCCTCAAGATTTTTGAAAGAATTTAAATCTACATTATCTGAGGTTGCTTTCAGTTTTACAGATTTTCTGGGCAAATGGTTTTTAGAAAAAGATATTTTTTAAATTTTTTCTATGTATATTCATATGTAAATTTTTGCATCCCCCCCCCCCCCCCGGGACCATGATTTGAACAAACTTGAATCTAGCCTACCTGAGAATGCCTTCACAAAAGTTTCAGCTTTCCTGGCTGACAAGTTTCTAAGAAGTAGATTTTAAAAGATTTACACTATATATTCCAATGTAAAAGTTCGACCCCCCCCCTCTATTGTGGCTCCACCCTCCCCCAGAGTCATGATTTTCACAAATTTGTATCTACACTATATAAGGATGCTTCTACACAAGTTTCAGCTTTCCCGGCTGATTAGTTTCTGAGAAGAAGATCTTTAAATTTTTTTCTCTATTTATATATATTCCAACGTAAAACTTTGACCCTAATTGTTGCCCCGCCTTACCCCCAGGGACAATAATTTGAAAAAACTTGAATCTACACCCTCTGAGGATGCTTCCACACAAGTTTCAACTATTCTGGCCAAATGGTTTTTGAGAAGAAAATTTTAAAAGATTTACACTATATATTCCTATGTAAAAGTACGACCCTTTTGTGGCCCCACCCTACACCTTGGGATCATGATTTTCACTTTAAGTCTACAATACATGAGGAAGCTTCCACACAAGTTTCATTTTTCCTTGCTGATTGGTTTCTTCGAAGAAGATTTTAAAAGATTTACACTCTATATTCTATGTAAAACTTTGACCTCCCCCCCATTGTGGCCCCGCCTTACCCCCAGGGACAATGATTTGAACAAACTTGAATCTACACTATCTGAGGATGCTTCCACACAAGTTTCAGCTTTTCTGGCCAAATGTTTTCTGAGAAGAAGATTTTTTTAAAAATATCACCAAATTTTCGATAAATTCTAATTATCTCCCCCTTGAAAGAGAGCATGGCCCTTCATTTAACTAACTTGAATCCCCTTTACCCAATGATGCTTCGTGCCAAGTTTAGTTGAAATTGGCCCAGTGGTTCTGGAGAAGAAGTCGAAAATGTAAAAAGTTTACAGACAGCCAGACAGACGGACGGACGCCGGACAAAAAGTGATCAGAAAAGCTCACTTGCGCTTTTAGATGAGCTAAAAACTGAATCAGTTTCATCAGTGACGATAAAAAGTTCAATTTGCTTACGCATTAATAACTAACGACAATCCTGTTACCAATGGCCAGTAGTTACACTGTTTACAATATTGTGTACAATGTGTATTACACAGTGTACGCTTCTGTGTTACACAGTGTACAATGTGTGTTACACAGTGTACGCTTCTATGTTACACAGTGTAAAATAGTGTATTACATGTTAACAGTGTACACTTTTATATGATAAATTGTACGATTCTGTGTTATACAGTGTACAATACGATGTTACAAAATATTAATTGCTGTCTTACACAGTATTCAATTCTACGTTACACGGTGTAAGATACTGCATTATACATTGTTCAATTTTTAAATATACATGTACAATGTACATTAGTGTATAACATGTACACATAATCAAGTCTAAGTAACACAGTGTACAATACTGTATTATACAATTCTGTATCATATTGTACAATGTGTTATACATATACAGTGTACAGTGCTGTACTGTATAACATTATTCTTCGCACACCTCTGTAAATACACCGAGTAGAATTGTGTATTACATGTACATGGTATATTCAGTTATGTGTTACACAATGTGCAATTCTGTATAATAAATTGTACAAATCTGTAACACAAAATTCGATGCTGTGTTAGACAGTGTACAATGATTGTACAATTTTTTGTTACACAGTGTACAATACTGCGTTACACAGTGTACAATGCTGTGTTACATAATGTACAATGCTGTGTTACACTGTGTAAAATGAATTATAATTGTACAATGTTGCATTACACATTGTACAATCGTGTAAAACACATGCAGTGTCAAATAAATGTTCTGTATTACCCAGTGTACAAATATATACTTTGTGCAATTCTGTACATACACAATGTGTACAAAGCTGTGTTAAATGTTGTACATTTCCGTGTTACATTGTGTACAATGCTGAGTTACAAATATCATTATATTCTGTTACATAGTGTTCAATTCTTTATTATACATAATACGATGCTGTATTACACATTGTACAATGCTGGTTATATAATGCTGCATTTCAAAGTTATAAATATTTTTTTCCTTCAGTGTGCAGCAGTTTATTATTCACTGATATCTGATATTATGAACTGTCTTTTGTAAAATAAGGGGGGGGGGGTGTTAAAACAAAACTTACAGCATGACAAACTGCATCCACCCAGTTAATTGAATTTTATAACACATCAGTACTAATTGTATCAGTGTTGCAAGTATTTTTTAGAGGGTTGATTTTTTATCATAGAGGTGTGTTTTTCGTTACATAATTTACATGTTATATAATAGTTGTGCTATAAAGTAACATTCAATGAGATACATTGTACACTCATTTGTAGCGTTTTGTAGAATCATTACTTTTATTAGTTGTATGATGCGTTTCTATGGTGATATACTCGAAACATAACAAAATAATAAAAGCATAATGTTATGCTGAAGATTTTTCTCCACATATTTATTTTGTTCAGAGTACATTAAGAAATATATATTGTACAAATGATGTTTTCCAATGTAACATACAAAATTCCTGCTTTTATTTTAATTTTTTGCACACTTTTGAAGAATTTTAAAATCAACGGTAATGGTGCGTTTAAGTGAGTTTTTAGCTGAGCAGTGAAAGGGCACATACAAAAATTGTAAAAAAAAAAAAAAAAAATCAGTGTTAAAGTGGTGTTTGTTCGAAAAAGTTTAATTTTGTTTCACTACTGTTGAAGCCAGTTAGATCGATGGGCTATACAATATGTAGAAAGTAAGAACAAAATACATGTAGATGCAGATTTTGCTGATTTTGCTGATTTTTAATATTGTAATTTTGTTTTTTTTGTAGAGCGGCTTTTTGGTTTTGCGTGGATCTGCACATATATGTATTAACTTGCATACATATACTCGTATATGTTTATGTTTTTAACGTACATTTCAGATTTAACAATGAAATTCGAAATTTTGAAAATGTCATATGATATACACTGATTTCTGTCGATGGTCTACATGTAACAATAGATCGCTGAAAGTGGATGAGTTATGTAGGCGTTTGTGTACCTCTTTTGGCGTTACGAAACTCTGTATCAATATGTAATTCAGAAAATGAACGGAAATACTTCACTCTCCCTTGTAGGATAACCATTTTCTTCCAATTCAATGTGGGGTTGACCTAAAAAAGATTTGCTGCGTCTTACAAAAAATAAAATTCGCCTTTGAACCTAAAACAAATTCCATTTACTGTACACATGAACACTGCATGGATTCTAATTAAGTACCATTTTTTCACACAAAGTTTCCTGTCACAACAGAAGTTTTATCAGTAGAATTTCCCAATTGCTGTTGCATGTATTTCAGATTTAGCAAATCGATGTGTATTTTAGGATGCATCTTGCGGTAAAACATATCTTTATATTCCTTCCAGTGATACTTTTTTGTAGGTGTGTCGCCCATATGTTTGCGGTTGTTTTTTTTTGTTTGGTTTTTTTTTGTTTTTGTTTTTTGTCAATATATAAAAAATAATAATTGCACTGAGTTGAATTTGTAAGAGAGAGAGAGAGAGAGAGAGAGAGAGAGAGAGAGAGAGAGTTCATAAGTTTCATTTCAGCTGCAAATTAGAATTTCGATTGGGGGTTTTTTTTGGGGGGGGGTTGAGACATGGCGGAACCAGAGTCGGAGGTTCTGATGAAATTAAGCAAAATATCAAATAGTCATCTAAACGTGTTTTGGTTAAAAAAAAACAACAACAAGGGGGAAAACGCCTGCAATTTGCAATTGCTCAATTTCGGCGTTGTAAGAGAGATAACTCGCGGACACAGCCACGCCATTTGGTATCAGTTGCCGACAAGAGTTAGTTACCTTTCAAGCATATGCGTTTTATTATTCAATTTTTAAAAAATGCTATCTTCAAATTATGAAAGCAGTGTGGACAAAGATATAGCATAAATGTTATAAGAGAATAATACATGTAGTTTATAGATCCCATGTCGAGTGTTCTGGAGATTTTATCAGGAGTTTGATCACTGGACTTTTGAAAAATGATTTTTAAAATGATAAGCGATACAAATTCATTTCGGGACAATGAATATTCTTGTAATACTACATGTACAATGCTACAATAATAAGAATTGATCAAATATTACTGTGTGATATAAGAAGCATATTTTAACCCAAAGTACAGATTTCAAAAGTTGTTCAACTAATATATTTCATAACAGCCATGGTAATATTTGGTTTTGTTGATTCATCTTGTTTTCACGAAATCCACGAAAACAAGTACCCCCGAATATGAATGAAACTAATGTTAACAAAAGATATTTTGCGTGTACGACATTTTGCGTTTTTTTTTTCAAGAAGTTTAAGTGGGTTCGAATTTACGTATTTTTGAAAGTACCTTTTCTTCTACATATATCCAAGGTATTTAGCTATGAACTTGATTTAGCGGTAGCTGTCTTCCGCAAATAAATAGTAAATAAGTAAATAGAATGCACAACCAAATAAAATCGTTTACAGTATAGAGCCTATAGTTTATAAATATATATAAACAAGTCATTGATATGACAAGGATTTAATATGGAGATCTGTTTAAGTCGATTTTTTTCGCTGTTGTCTACGTTTTTGTTGTGTAATCATGAATGTTTTTGTTTTAAGGAGGGGATCTAACTCAATCCATGTAAATTCTCAATTCATCGGGGAAGCGTAAATGCATAAAGTATGATTACTGTACTGCATTTACCCTCACCCTGTAAATTCAAAATTCGTAACATGTCACTTAACATAAAATAAACAATCACAGGGTTTTGGTTTTTGGGGTTTTTTTTCCTAAGAATTATTTAAGGAAATGTGCAGATTCGAAACGTGTGTTTTGGGGGTGTACATAGTCATCCATCAGAAGTGATCCATAAAGATTTAAATCAGAAGTACATGTTTATAGTATTAATCATTATGTGTATTAATTAAACCGAGTGGTATAAATTAAACCGAGTGGTATTTTCCTTCTATACCTGAAGAAAATCAATAAACTTGTTTATCAATCGTTGTAAAATAATACAAAGTTCTGTTTTTTATTTTATATTTTTTTAATAATAGATGTCAGTGCCACATGAGTAACTACATCTAATTTTATCATTATTTCAGCCAAGGGAAAAGAAAATGACGTTGATCCGACCTTGCTGCAAAAACAAGATGGTCACAATTTATTCGAATGATGCTACCATTTGGTTATATTGTCTGTTTGTCTGTGTGAAAATTTTATGCAGATATGAATATAAGAATTATGGGAAGACTCCTTCATTGAATAAAAAATATTTGTTTAACGTGCACTGAAATTAAAATTCCTAATAAATCTGCTGTAAGCAACTGAATATTGAAACGTCAAAATAACTCGAAGAAAAAAAGACGTCAACTATTCTGTTATTCTGCTTTTAAGAATAGACAAAATTTATATATACTGGACTGGACGACGCAAACTGTTTTAAAAACATAAGTTATCTTTCGTTTCCTGGCAAATGTTATACCTTTGAATGCTGTTACATTTTTTGTTTATTATAGCATTGAATAACGCGCGTTACTCAATTTGTATGCACACACCGCTGCAGTTATGAGAGTGTATACTTCAAAAAATCATGATTTAATGCTTATATTTACATTTTTTTAACTTTTTGCCTTGTCTGCAAATGTGATTCATACCTTAAAATTCCTATCTTATCCTAAGGGTAAGTTAATATTAATGGAAGAGCCACAGTAACAGCCATAAGCGTGAACTTTGATTTTCGCTTGTGACGTTGCAGTTTACAGCGTTCAACGTTTGTGACGTCATAATAAAACTCGTCAATTTGACCTTTGACTACTTGATGCATTTAGAGGCATTTAAACATCACGGAATTTAATGGAAAAACACAGTAGAATGTAAATATTAATTGTTTAACTTAATAGATATATGAAAATTTTAATTTAAAATATTCACATCGAATCAATTTGCTTTTACAAATATTATTACATGTATTTAAAAAAGTGACATTATATACGCTCCGTTTATTTTTAAAATCAAAGTTTACAATATCATTATAAAAACAATTTTAAAAAGGTTTACTGCATAATTTTCATAATGGAGAAATAACTATGTTTACAGACGGAAATTACCATATGCAAACTCACGAAAATTACTCGTATCATACTTAATATATGTTAGTTATTAAAAACTGTGTACCCAGTTTTTGTTTTTGTTTTGCGCTAAGTTCTACAACAATGTACACACTCCAGTAGGCTGTGTTGGAGTATTGTGTAGAAGCTGTTAGTTGAAAAAAATCACTCTGAGCGTAAATATTGTTCGTCTTCTCCTCATTCCGAAAATGTATATGACCGAATTTTTTCAGACCGGGAGCTACAGACCTGCAGCTAGGTTAGCACAAGCGACTTGCTGTCAACGTACGTGTGACGCAAGGGACAAGTGAGACATTCGTACGCCATTCGTGCATGTCAAAGCGTACGATTATCTTACGGGTTTTTTGAGTGAAGCGTAAGTGCAGCGTACGTTTTCAGATCTCGCAAGGAAACCGTGGTGATTGTTGTGCTGCATTGAAAATATTCTTGCATATGTAAATACATACAAAATTAATTTTAAAAACTTCTCATAAATAAATATTACCTGTAGTGCATTCAGACATTTCACCGCTTCACAAATCAGCATTTGACAATCTTCAAAAATAATCTTATTCGAACCAACTTCGAACACATTAACTATAATTTCGTTTTGACGAATGGCGGGAAAGTTTTTCGAGCAAACAGTGGAACCATGTTTCTAAAGATTCAATGGCTATGCTGTGAATTTATCGTTGTCTAAGTTATTTTAAAAAACTTCGAACAAGTGAGTTTTAATCATTTACACTCCTCTTCAATCATGTACAATTATGAACCAGTTTCATGATGACATACGACTATATATATAAACATTTGTAGTGGTATGTCCGGTCAGTGATTAACCAGTGGGTAGCTGATAAATAATTCGTAGTTTACCCTATATTTTTTTTTTATTTTGTATTTATACATGTACATATAGCAGTTTTTTATTTGAAAAACGGATAACTGCATGATAAACTCGACAGGCCTGCAGTCGTTGGTTACAGATTTGGCGGTGCTGTAAATGTTCCCTGGTGTTATTTTGATGTCCAATTTTTTGCCGATGTACACTATATCAGGGCTCAAGGTAGACTTTTGGACAAAATCGCCAAATGGCAACCAACTTTGAATTTTACTCGCCATTTTCAAATTCAGGTCGCCAGTAGTAAAACTTTATGTAGCATTAAGATATCTGCATACTTTCTCTCATTAAATATATTTTAGAAAATAATAAAAGAAGTGTATTTTTGAAAAGGTTTTTATTTATTGTTTCACGTCTGGCCAAAAAAAAATAAAATAATAATTTCCCATCCATCCAATGAAAAATGAAACATATCATACTCATTATTACATGTATAATATTTTCTGGCACTAAAAGTTTTCTTTTACATTGATTCTTGGGAGACAAGTCTACTAAATCTCAAAAATTGTACATGGTTTTGAATGGATATGTAGATCTACATGTAAAATGTATAATCCCGCAGTACATTTCATCCCAAAACGGGTATCTCAATTTTTATCGCATTCGCTTCAGCAACTACTTACCGCATTCCATTTCTGATATGCAGATGAACGTTCCTTGAGGTGCATGCATGAGGGTCTTCCAAAATTGTTGCCTTAATTTTGAAGAAACAACTCACAATACAATAAATAACAAAAGGCAAGTGTGCGAACTGTCCAAGTAAATTGTTTTTACTGACCATTAATGTATCAGTTTTATGCTTTTATTTTCATGAAAACATTACGTCACGTTCCTGCCTGAGTGTTCCACATGTTTTCTTCCTGCGACTTTGTTTATTATTATTGAGGTTTAATACCTAAGTAGGTAATTTTAGCTACGTAGCTAAATATAGTGATTGTACTGGACTTGTTTAATGAGTAGTCACATATACATCACAAATTCAACTGTGTCATTATAAACATGAAATTTATTGCTTACAAACTCAGTACAAATTGTCCTTGTTAATGAAATATACTTTGAGATAATATTTAATTGAAAAAGAATTTTATCTTTTTAAGATATATATTTTGGTCTTTATAACTGCTGTTTACTTTCATGTAACTCATTTTAATCTCTACACTTTCTGACCAAAGTAGCTTTTTGCCTCATTTAAAATAACTATTACTTCATCTAGGTGAATCAAATATGCTTTCAGAGTAAACTTGTTTGTCATTCTTATTCCCTTAAAAAATGTACATTAACAAAAATTAAGAGCCTGGCTTTCAGTGGTTTCAATTCTTTGATTAATATTATGGAACTAAAACAGTGTAAAAAGAAAAAAAAGATCTTCCATTTTTAGCCTCAAGTGGAGCAAGGAACGCTTTTTGATGGACTGCAGTCATGAAGGGGTTTGTACCAAGGGCCACCAAATTGCTGCCCAATTGCTATATGTTATCTCAAGAACAATTGAATGAAGGAGGATCGAGGGAATTTCTGCTGCAGAAGGTAACTTTACATTGTATAATTAATAAGACTGCAAACATTTTCATAACTTTATATAGAGATTGGTCAGATAATATGCCCTGCAGTGAATGACTGAAGTAATAAGTAGGACAGTGATTGGTGGTGACATGAGGTCATTGGTTCAATAAACTTGTTTATATCTACAAACCAATAGATATTGAAAGCAGTAAAAGCTGCCATACTGAGGCATCTCATGCAGCACCACCAGCCTAGCTGTCAGGGACAGGGAATGGTATAAGCGTAGTCTGATGATGTGTGGTGTATTTTAAGCCCTCAACCTTGTCAACTGTGCATGGTCCATCATTACCTGAATCCCCATATGTATTTGTACTGGACAGATGAAAGTGATTCTTGTGCTTTCATTACTTACCACATTTCAGTAATTTAGTGCAGTTGTTTTATTCAAGAAAGGATTCTTATACATAAGTAAAATAGCTTACTTTGCACTACTGATGCATGTTTTTAGTGAATTTAGAAAATTACGGCTGCAGTGATAGAGAAAACTAGAAATTCCAAGATTATCCATCCATCCATCATGAAGTCATGTTAATATTTACTTTTCATTGAATGTGGAAATGCCCTCCTCCCCCCCAAACTATACAAAAGCTATCCCAAACCTGGCTCCACTTCATAAGTACATTACTTCTCCTGCAATTACTGCAGAACACGTCATCTTTCTAGCTCTTGGTTATCATTGTATAGTTATAAGATGCTGGGTAAACTGGATCCACCTCGTGTTCCTGTCCACTCAGATAATCCCCACAACCAAGACTAAAAAAATGGACAATATCATTGTAAACTAATGGAATGCTGGGTAAACTCTGTGTTCATTACAGGCCAAAGCAGTGTTGGCCCCCAGCCAACATGACTACAGCATCAGTCGACTGAAGACCTGCTGGGACTCCCTACAGACAGACAGATCCACAGGGAGCTTCCTCATCCTGATGCCTTCTCCTTCCTTTTAGCAAAAGTAGGTCATATGTCAAAGTTCATGGTATGTTAAAGGGTACCTGCAGTGCCGGTCAATTTTTGATATAATGGAGATCAATGTGTAAAAACATCATCCTGAAAATTTTACATCGATCGCATAAGTAGTTTTCGAGATATTTGGGGAAAACCCGATTTCACACCTGAACGAGTTTTGAATCAAGCCGATTTGGCGCGAGATGAACTGTGACGTCACGGGGTCAACGCCGCTGTATGAGAAACAGGAATATCGTATGAAAACTGTTCGTTTTCTTGCATTGTTTTATTGATATATGAACATTTTTTTCTGTTGTTTTATTTCCTTATCAACCCTGGAAGACTAATTATACTGTTGTTTGAGCTTAACCCGTATTTTATCGAACAAAAATGCCGAATTCGGACAATTGTTTGCTTCATGAATTTCGTCAAATGTGTAACACATTTTACATATAAAATCACACCATATGTAGCAAAATGACAATTAATCAAAGCATTATTGTTATAAGAAACATATTTTGTTAATATTGTCATTCTTTCGAATGATTTCTCAGTGACATTATTAACTGATTAATAATATTGATAATACATAATGATATTTCGTAAAAGGTAACTCGGGGTCTATTCCTCGTATAAGGCATAAAATTACAAATGATGTCGCCCGATTATTCAATGATATTGATATCGGACCAATAACAATCAAAACAGTATGCATTCTTTAACAAACAAACACGGGATTATAAACGGATCAAGGCGAAAGTCCAAGATGGCTGCATGATTAAGTCTGTCTCGTATTCTTTTAAAAATACGATAATGGAATTTAATTTTACATTTATTTACATCCTTTGTCAAACTGTTCCAGTTTATTCAGATTTCATAATGATTCGTTGTCAGTATTACAATTTAAGCTATACGGAGTTATAAAGCGTTTAATTGCTGACCATAGCGCTCGAAAGAACGTTGCACTTTATTAAATAAGAAATTATAAAGAACAACGTAATTACTTCCGAAATAATTACTTGATCACATAAAAAAGGTTTCAATTGCTGAATTATAAATTTAGTCATTATGAAGTGATTAGATAAGTAACAATAAAGGCATTTACTTCGAGCATTAGATTTACTATTTAATAGTATCATGCATGATTCTTTGATCACTGATTGACGGACTATACACATGTTTTAGCTGACGAATACTTGATTTTACACAGTCTAATTTATTTCTCTGTTTTATCTTTTAACAATTGAGTAGCTAATTATACACAAATCAATTTACCCGCCTAGAGGTGTGAAACCCTCTCTTCGTTCACCAGACTCGTGTAACTTGTGTATACATACCCCAGATACACGTGTGTCTGGAGCAGTGGCTTCGTTAGTTTACCTGTTTACCTGTGTCATTGTCTCGGATCACTCGTGTGTGAAAGGATATTATGTAATCAAAAAATGAATAAAGAACATGAATTTGCCTATGTAAGCGTTTTAAGATATCGTATTCATCGGTAAAAAGGCGACGAGAATAACACATTTTTAAATCCTTTTAAAAGAAATCCGATTGTAATAAAATAATAACGGATACAAATTTCTAGATCTACGATACTTAAAATAACAAGATAAGTCAAAACATCAGACCTATATCAATCATTTTGGCTGAAAAATCGAATTTAATTTGTATAGCTTTGAAAGGAAATTTCCCTCCTGTTGACCTCGTGACGTCACTTCCGCTGAAGCCTCGTTATCGCCTAATTCTGTTTTCTCTTGATTAGATTTCCCAAAGCAGGTAAAAATAGCCACTTTGAAGAGGCGTAACTCCGTTATTTTTGCACCGATTTCGATGCGGTTTTTTGCATTAGATTTTGGTAAATAAACTCTTTAACATATGTTTCACATCGGCTGGGCTGCAGGTACCCTTTAAAACCTACTGAACTTAATTAAGAAAAGCAGGAATAAAGACAACAGAGCACTGCTATTTCTGACCAAAATTTTTTCTATTGTCTGCCTTGCAGTCTTAAGTATATTTCACATAATTTTTAGCTCACAAAGACGAAGTCGGGGTAGCTTATGCTATACCCTCGGCATTGGCATTGGTATCTGGACCTATTGAAAGTTTTTGTTGCAGGTCCTGTATCTAAGTTATTACTTGTCAAATCTTCACCAAACTTCTGAATCATCTCAAAAATTTGAATTTATAAAAACAGAAAAATAAAATATGACCAAAATCGTGACCATGCCCCTTTAAAGACGACTGTAGCTTTTTAACACAATGCTCAACAGCATGCATGTATTCAACTAGATTTGAATTGTTCATTCAGTGTTTAGTTTGCATATGTATATTACAGGTAGCAATAATCATATTTTGATTTGCCAGGCTTTTTTAGCTGGCTTCCAGGTGAGTGATTGATGTTACCTTTTATATTTTGATGATCTTGTGCAACATAAGTGATAATCTAATTACATTTAAAAGTTTTAGTTGTCGATAGGTGTATTAATTTTTTTTGGAAATATGTGTATTGCTTATCAACATATCTGTTAGCCTTCCAGGATCTTGTAGTACTCTTCCAATAGATACAGAGCAAAGACGTCATTAGAATAGTTCGGAGATTTTTTAACAAAAGGTTGGATGGGCATGTTAAGGTTTTCTGATCCTCAGCTTCAAAGAATTTTTTTTATCATAATAATGTTATTTATCCTTTAAACTTTATAAATGGAATAAAATAAGAAGAATTTTGTTATGGTATCCATGCCTTTTACCAAGTTATTGCAATTTTGGCCACTATGGATATAATGGAAGAAATATATTAGTTGAGATCAAATTAGAAAAAAAACCGGTTGTACAAGTGCATTGTAGGCTTAAACTCCTTAACCTTTAGGTAGTAGGTATCCGTGGAGCCACTAAGAAAGGCAGTTCGTTGAATAGTCGTGTGTAATATTTACACTACAAGACAAATCAAATATATCTATATTAAAGGCATATTTATGGTACGAATCAAAATAATCTGGTTAATTTAGAGTTTTTGAGCATTGCTGGAGATAGTGAAGCCAACTGCTGTGGCCAATTGGACTCGAACAATGTTAAGGCAGATGTAAAGGACGGTCAATTGTTTTAAGGCTTTTTCTGTATTTAGTTGTTGGTTTTTCCTTTCACATCTTGGGCTCTGAAAGGAAGGCTTTAATCGGTCATGACGCAATGTCAAAGCAAGGTTTAATCATTTTAAGCTCACCTGAGCTGAAAGCTCAAGTGAGCTATTCTGATCATATTTTGTCTGTCGTCCATCTGTCGATCTGTCCGTCCGTCTGTGTAAACTTTTCACATTTTCAACATCTTCTCAAGAACTACTAGGCCAATTTCAACCAAACTTGGCACAAAGCATCCTTAGCCTAAGGGGATTCAAAGTTGTGAAAATTAAGGATCACACCCTTTTGCAAAGGGAGATAATTAGGAATTTATGAAAATATTCGAGAAATTTTCAAAAATCTTCTTCTTATGAACCATAAGACCAGGAAAGCTAAAACTTGTGTGAAAGCATCCTCAGGTAGTGTAGATAAAAAATTGTGAAAATCTTGACCCCCGGGGGTAGGGTGGGGCCACAATGGGGGGTCGAAGTTTAAGATATGAATATATAGAGTAAATCTTTAAAAATCTTCTTCTCAGAAACTAATCAGCCAGAAAAGCTGACACTTGTGTTGTAACATCCTCAGGTAGTGTAGATTCAAAGTTGTGAAAATCATGACCCCCATGGGTAGGGTGGGGCCACAATGGGGGGGTTGAAGTTTAACATATGAATATATAGAGTAAATCTTTTAAAATCTTCTTCTCAGAAACTTATCAGCCAGGAAAGCTGAAACTTGTGTGAAAGCATCATATGGTAGTGTAGATTCATAGTTGTGAAAATCATGACCCCCGGGGGTAGGGTGGGGCCACAATGGGGGATCGAAGTTTTACAAAGGAATATATAGAGTAAATCTTTAAAAATCTTCTTCTCAGTAACTAATCAGCCAGAAAAGCTGACACTTGTGTGGAAGAATCTTCAGGTAGTGTAGATTCAAAGTTGTGAAAATCATGCCACCGGGGGTAGGGTGGGGCCACAATGGGGTGTAGAAGTTTAACATAGGAATATATAGAGTAAATCTTTAAAAATCTTCTTCTCAGTAACTAATCAGCCAGGAAAGCTGACACTTGTGTGGAAGCATCCTCAGGTAGTGAAGATTTAAATTTGTGAAAATCATGACCCCTGGGTGTAAAGTGGGGCCACAATGGGGGGTCGAAGTTTAAGATATGAATATATAGAGTAAATCTTTTAAAATCTTCTTCTCAGAAACTTATCAGCCAGGAAAGCTGACACTTGTGTGGAAGCATCTTCAGGTAGTGTAGATACAAAATTGTGAAAATCATGACCCCCGGGGGTAGGGTGGGGCCACAATGGGGTGTCGAAGTTTAACAAAGGAATATATAGAGTAAATCATTAAAAATCTTCTTCTCAGAAACTAATATGCCAGGAAAGCTGAAACTTGTGTGGAAGCATCCTCAGGTAGTGTAGATACAAAAGTGTGAAAATCTTGACCCCCGGGGATAGGGTGGGGCCACAATGGGGGGTCGAAGTTTGAGATATGAATGTATAGAGTAAATCTTTAAAAATCTTCTTCTCAGAAACTAATCCGCCAGATGATTCTTTATAATTGTTAAGACTTTGGCCCCAGGACAATTCTTTGGCCTCACGAGAAGGTTCAGAGTTTGATGTACGTTTATATCCCATATATAAACTATTGTTAAGGATCTTTTTGAGAACTGCAATACTCAACATATGATATGACTATAAAATCATCCAGTTAGAAAAGGGACTAATGATTATAAACATAAGAATATCCAGGGGAAAAATGGATTTTATTATACAGGATCTACATGTATTATTTTGCATTGTCCAGAAAGTTTGTATTATGACTCCATTAAGCTGATTTTATCATACCTATTGTTCCTCAGGTGAGCGATGTGGCCCATGGGCCTCTTGTTAATTAAATCTGTATGTAAAGAGGACCAATAATTACAGTGATTTATTTCCTTTATGAATTTTTTGTCACCAATGAAATGTTTGTTTGGACAGGAAATTCAATGTTTTTGAACCACTATAGACATGAAAAGATTGATGCCTGGTAAGACCATTGCAGAAGGTGGAAACTGTCAAACTGTCTGAAGGATAATAAAAAGCTGATTAGTATGATCTGTTAGATGGATTAGCTATAATCTGTTCTGGCCAGTGAGTGATCATGATTTATAGCAACTAGAAAGTTTACTTACATTGTTATTTGATCTGATTCGTCCTTCACAAATTTGATTTTGATTATTTTATTAAATGATAATTCAAAATTTGCATGTTTTTGCAAGTGCACCTTGTAGTGAATTTTAAGTTATTTTCTTTACTAATGTATTAATCCTACTGTATTATTACCTGACTTAGTTCCCTTGCTTGTGACACCAATGTTTTAATCTGTCACTAATTAATGGTCGGAGAGTGCTCCATTGTTTAACCATAGACATTATGAATCAGGTACAATGGTCAGTGAGGGTGACCAGGTGTATTTACCTGTCAGTCGCCCGAGCTTGCAGTTGATGGTCGCGGTTTGGAGAAATTGTCCGTCTTTGTGGTGCCATTCCTGTTGGATGTACTTAATGACTCCATGGCCAGACATGCAGAATTCGTCCAGGTTACAAAGTTGAACTTGGTAGTAAATTCCAACTCGGACAAAATTATGCATGGTAATGTGTCCCCTAATTTGATTTTGTTGTTTTGGGGGCTGGTAATGTCAAGGAGGGCGTTAATGTGAGAGAGACATCTGTCCTGAAGGAACTCCGGGGAAGTTAGAATTGAGAGAGGTGCCACATTGGAAGTTATGATTGTCTGCTTCAATTCTTGTTTTCTGTGTATTTAAAAGGGATGGCAATCACTAACCAGTTAACCGATTAATCGGTCGAAACGATGGTAACCGGTTACAAATTTTGTAATCAGTTAATTGGAATAAAAAAAAAAAATGGACACAATTTTATTTAAATTCAACATCAAGAATTATGAACAATCATAATTTAACATTTTCAAACATCGCTAAGAGCTTTAATTTGGGGGTAATCTGTTTCCTCCTAGCTTAATTAAGGGAATGTGTACCGGAGTTAAAGGTGCTAATTACTGTTTAAACACATGCAATTGTCATTATTGTCCACCGGTTTTTTTATTCATGCGTGAATGATTATGAAATTGCTATTTGTTACTATACATATTCTTTCTGTCGCCGTTTTGGTGGTAAAGTCATGGCTTTTGTACATGATAATGCTAGAATTGTGGATGCTTTATTCTCGAAAATCTCAAAATCATACAAGTCTTCATTGTATAGACCTCACAATACAACTGTGAAAGGAGCATTAGATTTATACTGAGTTTCAAAATTACACTCCCGTTTCTTCTGGATGATTTAACATTGATTAAACACGCGTGACTCGAGACCATCAGCGAAGAAAAAACTTCCGTCCTCCCTTAAAAAAAAGAAGAATATAAAGCCATATAAATAGATTGTTAGATTTTCTAACAACGTTTCAAGACAAGCTGAATGAATCAGAAAGTGAAGTGTCGAAATATTTGAATAAAAAAAATACAAAACATTGATCTTCTCAAATAGTTGTCTTAAAATTAAGTAATGTTTCCAAATTTTGCAAAGAAGATATTTATCAATACCAGATACATCAATGCCCTCTGAAAGGATATTTTCTATGACAGGCATCATTGTTTACAAACTTCGAAGCCTATTAACATCTGTCATTAGAGATCAAATTAGTATTTTTTTAACAAAACCTAAAACAGAAGGACTGATTAATATGATGATAATGACAATGCAGAATAACTATAAAAAAAAATATTTGTCAATGCATGTAATGCATGCTCATTCATTACATGTGTACACAGTGTATTACTATTTTTAAATTTTTTGAAAATGAAATGTTCTCATTAAACATGACCATTCCTACAAATTAATGTTCTTTGAGTCTTCTTGCACATAAAAAATGTTGATACAAGAATAAAATAAAAAAAGATATGTTTCCAGAAAGTAATTTCTTATACAATTAACCGGTTTATTTGTCAGAACGTCATGCGAATAACCGATTAGCAATTTTGCCATAGGTTTTGGATGCTGGAGGAGGTTAAGGTCTTTGAAGCTGGTTAAAGTTTTTTTTAAGCAGGTGTCTTCTGATAGTTATTATTGGTCCTTACTTCAACAAACTTGCATACATGGTGCATCTTATGAAACTTAATATGCACTTGACAGGCTTGAATATCATATAATACAATATCATGATTTATAATATGATATCATATATATCATATGTTACAAAATTGTAATGTATCATGTGATATGAAATTGATTATCTGATTCTATATTGTATCATATAATATGTTATGATATTATTACTTATTAGGTTAGTTACTGACTCAGTACGGAAATATATTGAGTTGATCAATCTCATAGATGGCAAGGCGAAGCCGAGCCGTCTATGAGATTATAAACCCAAAATGTTTCCGTACTGAGTCAGTAACTAACCTAATAAGTGTTTTGTTTTTCCGAGGACTATCAAGCGACATATTTATTCACAAATAGCGATGATCAACGGAAAGCCATGTACAAGATGCCTAACATCTCGTTCAATTTAACTCATTTAAACTTTTCAAAATTTTCAATCTCACCTTTCAAATACTCTTTAAAAATCTTTGCTTCACCCATGTATACTTACAATGTTTTGTTGCTATTCAATTTTAAATGTTTTCTCCCTTTCCTCTGCAGAGATTTGAGCAAATTTCGACGCTGCCAATTTGTTCTGCACCAGACAAAACAATGTGACGTCAATATTCTAAGGGCAACTACTCTAATTTTAAAGAATTTCAAAGGGCAATTACTCCAAATACTTTAAGAACTTACAGCATGCGGTTTATGTATTAAATACTATGAAATGTCGAAATAAGTAAGCGAAGCTTCGGCCAATGACGGCCATATTGCCAAATATTATTTCTCACCGAACAAATATAGAGATATATGAGGCAATCACGTGCTATGTTTAAACCAATGAAAGTGCGACATTTTAGTCCAAGGGAAAACAATGTATTATGTGATATAACAGAATCATATACAATATTGTATGATATTATATGATATTACTTTAGAATGTCATATCTTGACACAACGACCTATCATATGATACCTTATATTTTATCTTGATTTATTACAGCATTATATTGCATCATATGATATATCATATCGCACAGTATTGTATAGTATCATAGGATTCAATATCATATTTTATAGTAGTGTATTGAAAATTGTATCATTCAATACCATTTGAAATTTACATATGATTATTATACAATTTTGTATAATATATATATAATATACATATTGTGTCAAACCACACTACAGTATCCATGAATATCCAAAATCATCAATTACAGTTTCCTTATATGATAAAGGTGGTCTCATAAAGGTGATTCCTCATAAAGGTGATGCCTTGTCTCAGTGAGATTTGTAATCTGTGATTACCTATGTTAAAGGCATATGGTTGATGAAAGGGGATTATAAATTGTTAAGATAAAGGGCACAGCCCTTTTCAAAAGGGAGATAATTGTGAAACAGTGAGTATAGGGTGCGTGTATTTAAAAATCTTCTTCTCAAGAACCACTGCACCAGAAATGCCAATTTTTACACAAAAGCTTGTATATATAGTGAAGATTTTAAATTGTAAAAATCGTGACCCCCGGACCAAAACTGGGGCCCCAGGCGGGGTTCAAAGTTTAACATAGAAATACATAGGAAAATGTTTAAAAAATCTTCTTCTCAAGAACCACTGCACCAGAAATGCCAATTTTTACACAAAAGCTTGTATATATAGTGAAGATTCTAAATTGTAAAAATCGTGACCCCCGGACCAAAACTGGGGCCCCAGGCGGGGTTCAAAGTTTAACATAGAAATACATAGGAAAATGTTTAAAAAATCTTCTTCTCAAGAACCACTGCACCAGAAATGCCAATTTTTACACAAAAGCTTGTATATATAGAGAAGATTCTAAATTGTAAAAATCGTGACCCCCGGACCAAAACTGGGGCCCCAGGCGGGGTTCAAAGTTTAACATAGAAAAACATAGGAAAATGTTTAAAAAATCTTCTTCTCAAGAAATACTGCAGCAGAAATGCCAATTTTTACACAAAAGCTTGTATATAAAGTGAAGATTCTAAATTGTAAAAATCGTGACCCCCGGACTGAAACTGGGGCCCCAGGCGGGGTTCAAAGTTTAACATAGAAATACATAGAAAAAAAGTTTACATGACTTTTGTTCCATTTATTCAACTGAATTGTGCACCAAAAAACCCAACTGTGTCTCCCTGATTATTGACAACTCATTGCATAAGTATATAAGGTTGTTTAATCAAGAAATGACGGATGAATACGATAAGGTGTAAAAATTCACTAAATATTATTATGTCTCCCCTTTCAAATTTCTCCAAGCCATAACTTAAATACCCTTTGACATTAAGACTTCAAACTTGGAACGTAGGTAGATGGTATTGAGATGAAGTGCACGCCATCAAAATTTTTGACCTTGACCTATTATCTTCTTCAAGGTCAAGCGTTTTATAAAAAATATAGTCCGGACCATAACCCAAGACTCCTTAATCATACAATCTTTTAACTTGTATCATACATAGATGGTATATAGTCCAGTTCAACCTTACCAAACTGTTTGACTTTGACCTTAACATTTTATTTCAAGGTCAAATTAGAAAAAACTTCAGTGTTCACCTCCTAAATATTCTTTGACAGAAGGACTTCAAACTTTACACAAAGAACAATTATAATACACTGAGGTGTACTATTGATTAATATTTGACCTTGACCTTGTTTTACTCAAGGTCAAATTAAGAAAAAATAATTTAATTTTGTCTGGGTGGTAACTTGGATACCTTTTGACATTAAGGCTTCAAACTTGGAACATAGGTAGATGGTATTGAGAAGGAGTGCACGCCTCCATAGTTTTTGACCTTGACCAATCTTGTGTCTCAAGTTAATTCATTTTCTAAACTGTATCATATATGGATGATATCTAACATATAGCTGACTTCATTCTTTTTCACTTATTAAATTTGCCCCATATTACAATCCTTGGGGAGAAGGGGAGACGTGTTTTTTTGTATAAAAAAACAATACCCACTAGTTAAAGTTCGCTTACATTTTATTTGGATAAAAATAAAAATAAATATGTAAATTTATTTGTTATCAGGCATGGTCTCCAAAATAACTGTAAGCGATAAATTTATCTTGGGATTTTGTTGCAATATTGCAGCTAGTTTGGTTGAGCATTATAGATACGGCAGATCAACGCACGTGGTGTGGATTTATTTATAAACAACCATACCATAGATAATCTTGTTTCACACGGGAATTAAATTTTTAAAAAAGTATGTTTTATTATAATTAGGGAAACACTGTTAATGTGTTTCCCTCGTATACAAACGATGAACCCGTAAAATTTGCTCAGAGTGTTTAAAGCAGAAAGAAGATAATTTATTTTTGAACTTTGAAATTTCTTCGATTTTTGTAACCATGATGAGTTATGATTCATTGTATTACAAATGCATCTCTATGTGTTTTATAAGGAAATATACTGAGTATACAATCACATGGTGATGTTAAAATTGCATATAAAAATATAGTTGCATATTTAGGTATTAATGGACTTATTGTACGTACGACCTATTAACTCGGACAGAGCGTGCACGAATCTCTATCTCGCGGGATCCTTGGTCGAGGACGGATGTGTCCCGGTGCATGGCGAGGGCTATTGTGAAATCTTGTTGATGAACCCATGTTTTATGTGTATTTGTATGTTGTCTGCTTGGCAATATATTCTATAATATGTACGAATTTAGTTACACAAAATATTTTTATTCTGATATTATTTGATAAACGACTATTAAGGTACAGAAATTTAAATTAATGATACCTATATTAAAGAAAATGTCACCTCGAGGCCTTTGTGGGCGTACCAGCCTTTGATATGTATAATGAAGATTCTAAATTGTAAAAATCGTGACCCTCGGACCAAAACTGCAGCCCCAGGCGGGTTTCGAAGTTTAACATAGAACTAC